>NW_009934428.1:0-18168 GCF_000696875.1 Nestor notabilis
GCTGCCCGGCAGCCAGGGCTGAGGGGAGCTGGGTGAGAAACAGCCCTGCGAGCTGGGAACCTGGGGAAGGGGGGAGGGAACAGATTTATTCGCTATCATCTGATCTATTTTAATTGGAAAAGAATTAAATTCGTTTTCCCCAAGTCAAGACCCAGAGTTTCAGGCAGGTGGCCTGATTCAGACATCCACATTCTCCCTCCATTCCACTGTTTCCTAGCAGTTGGATTTACTGCTAAGAAGTTTAGACAAAAATAAGCTTTAGATCCATGTATTTAGGCTATTTGAATACAGAAGGAATGGTTCGTCCTTTCAAAGTACAAAAACAAAAGTCACTTCCATGTCCTGTGACAATTTTATACAATTTATACTGCATTACGAACTGCTACGTGAATTAAGAATTCCTCAGACAATATTCTACCAGCTCATACTGCCCTAGTTTTGCTGATGTCAATCTATTTGCTTTGCTCATGTGCACAAGGTCATTTAGTTCTGAAAAGATTAAATCAAATCATAATATGAACTAGTCAAACAGGTGGTAGGGCTGTAAGTAGGTTTGTATGGCCTGTCTACAGGGATCTCAGGATCCAGTTAAAGTTAGGATAAATTTTAGTTCTAATGAATCAGGAATCAAGCACAATTCATGGTCCAAGGTTGTTTATTAATGATTATTGGTATTGCAGCTCTATATATAGGTCCTAGATAATAAGAGGATTTTGTTGTGCAGTGTAAATACACTCCTTCTCTTAAACCTGAAAGTTCAAATGGAAAGAAAGATAAAGGCTAAGAAAAAAAAAGGAAAAAAAACCCACTCAGAAGTAAAAGGACTTACACAAGACCATACTCCAAGGTCAATGGCAGAAACAGGGAGAGAACCATGTTTTTAAGTCTTAGCCATACAAGCTTCACTTTGAGCCCAAACAGTTTTGCTGCATGTGAACATAAGCAGGAAGAGAGACCCCTTCCTGCCTCAATTTTTAATTGTCTTCTGACCCTGAAATCTCAAACACTTCCAAACATAACCACTTCTTCAGCTTCCTCCACCTTTCTCTTCTAACTCCAAATTAGTATGCTGCTGATAGCTTTTTCCAGTAAGAAAGTATTATCCGTCCTCTAAAACAAGACAGGCAAACCAAACACATTACAGCATAGATAGAAAATAATACAAGCACTTTAGCTGCTCCATTTTCTGTCTCTGTCTATCTGCTCTGAAGAGGGAAAAAAAATAGGCGTGTCCTGTGTATACTTTTGATAGGGACTGCCAGAGATCGGCATAGAAGACAAAAGGTGTACCTGTGTATGTCACATTCCTCTTTTTTAACTTGTACATCCATCTAGCCAGACCTAAACCAAGCCCAGCCACATCATCTTATCCCATTGAGGAAACTTCCATGAAGTCATAAGTTCAATATGTCACCTTCTAGTGTCAGTTCTGCTACTGACTTTTGTAAAAATTGGATCTAGGTTGGAAAAGAATGATTTAGAACATAACGTAGGAAATAGCTTTTAACCAGATACTTTGTGATTTAATAAAGTGTCTGTGCAATATTTCTAAGTTGATGAGGGCAAACCCTGTTAGTATTGAATTTTTAATTAAAATTGTTACTGCCTTTTTCCCCTTTTGGTGTTGAATTGATCATTTACATATTCAACATAATTTTCTTTAATATCTAAATAAATGTTCCACTTAATGAAAGCATTTACGTAACTTTTTAATAAAAAAAGTGAAATGTAATACATAGGGCTGAGACTAATTTTCTTGAAATTTAACACACATGTGGAACATGTTATGAACTAAAGGAAAATATTTTGAATCTGTTGGGCTGTAAATTACAACCCTTAGTGTATATTCAAATTTTAATTACTTTTCTTAGTCTTCCTCTATAATCCTAATAGCTGCCTGAAAAAAATTGTAGATGCCTTCGAGTGAGTGGGGGAGTAGAGGGGTGTACATTTACATTTATGAGATGTTTAACAAAAGCTTCCTAGACAACAGCAATAAATAAAGAACATAAAATATTTCAAAGCTTCTCAGTAGAAATCCTGTTCAGGCTATACTTTTATGTAAAGCAACTGCCTTTTTTCACTGCATGAATATAGCTTATAGAGATTTATTTTCTTAATATCCTAAACCAGTAAAGAAGTATGCACTATTCTACTGCATTTCTTATGTTAAAAACTCATGTTTTAAAAATACCACCACAATGATTAGAGAAAGAATATGTTATCTACTAAAAAAGGCATATTAAACCACAAAAGTGGTTTAGATATTTAAATGAATTAAATAGCAAACCATAACTAGGGATAACTCAAGTCTTTCTTTTTCTGTTCAGAAATTCTACCTCAACCAGAACCAATGTAAGTTCTAAAGAAGCATACTCTATAGCTGACTGGTTTCTGAAGAGGTATAGTTTTTGTTTTTCTTGTTTACCCTCCCCTCCCCAGCTGATGTCTTATATTCAGTGGACAGAATGTTTTTAATAGCTGTTTCTGTCTAAGTACATTTCTCAAATAATGTCTCTTCAGAACTTTATTGTAAAACGATTTTATTGTTTACGACAAAAAATCGCTTGCAGAAGAATACAGAAGATTTTTTTTTTTCCCTACCAAACCATATATAGCATACAAGCATTTCCAGTCAACATCGTAGTAAGTTCTCTGTCTAATATAACTGAATGTGGTACATGTCTTCAACTGATGCTACTAAGTTACATATAAGAACACAACAGAACAGAACAGAATAGAACCTGAACTTCCCCTGTTTAAATTTAAACCCATTTCTCCTTGTCACTCCAGTCCCTGATGAAGAGTCCCTCTCCAGCATCCTTGTAGGCCCCCTTCAGATATTGGAAGGCTGCTATGAGGTCTCCACACAGCCTTCTCCAGGCTGAATAGCCCCAACTTTCTTAGGCTGTCTTCATAAGGGAGGTGCTCCAGCCCCCTGATCATCCTGATAGCCCTCCTCTGGACTTGCTCCAGCAGCTCCATGGCCTTCTTATATTGAGGACACCAGAACTGTACACAATAGTCCAAGTGGGGTCCCACGAGAACAGAGTAGAGGGACAGGATCACCTCCTTCGACCTGCTGGTCATGCTTCTTTTGATCCAACCCAGCATATGGTTGGCTTTCTGGGCTGCAGGTGCACCCTGCCAGTTCATGTTCAATTTCTCATCAATCAGCACCAACAAATCCTTCTTCACAGTGCAGCTCTACGCTCAAGATCCAGAGCTTGCTAGCTAGAGTTCATAATTTGTACATTTCACCTAGCTTTTCAGGTTCACTTCACACAAATATTATGATTCCAAATAAGCTGCAGTACAAACAAGTTCCACTTCATCTTGAATAGTGCAATATCACCTCGGGACCAATTAACTTGGCCTTTATGTGATAAGACTAAGACCAGAGTTTCCCTTTCCTTTGACTGTAAAATAAAGATATGAATGGTCAAGAATCTCATTGCCATAAAGATGTATGCTTTGGGCATATGTAGCAACAGCATGCATAATGAATTCAGTTATCAAGAACATGCAAGTCTCTTAAAAGAGCTGAATATTTTATTGAATTTTAATTGGCCTTCATGTTGTGAGTGAAAAAGTATTTTTCCACCTGAGAGTTCCTAAACATCCTAAGCAAAAGGAGCTATTTGGTTATCCAGCCAGAAGTCAGAAGAAGAGCAGTTTGCTTAGCCCACCTCCAAAGACTTGCTAAGTGCCACCACTGCCTGAGAGAAGTTGTGTCTTTACCTTTAAAAGTAAAGACACAACAAGTTTTGTGGGCTAGTCTGACTTCTGCACAAAAAGTAGCCTTTGGTGCCATCAATCTGCAGGACAGTTTGAATCTTTCTCAACACTCGGCTGTGCAAAACTTAACAACAAAGTTTTTTAGAGAACAAATCACACTGTGGATTACATCTTACATTCTGAGCATACAATGTTTTAGAAAAGGTAGATAAATGATCTTGGATGTTACAAACTTCTTTATCGTGTATCCAGAACTACAGAATAAATGTTGAAAGTAAGAATCAGTAAATGACAAGCAGAACAAAAAACAAACATGGTTTCAGCAGATGTAGGTTGTGACATTTGTCTGATATCTTTTTTTTGAAAAAATCAAGGACATTTCTTTGATAAGGATTTGCTAGACCAGGAAAACCTATTTAATTTAGGAAAAGAACAAACTAAATGGGAGACAACAATCGTTCACATTTAAAGGTGGCATATCAGACTCAAAGGCAGTTGCAAAGTTTCTGAAGGGTTGGTTTTAGGTTCTGACTTAAACTTTCTTATTCAGGACCCTAGTACTAAATTTAGCCTGATCATTCTGTTGATTATATAAAGTAGAGATACTATGAATACAGGCGAATATCAGATTCCTATTCTGTAAAATAAAAAAAAAAAAAAAAATGGACCTTGGGGATTGGAAATAGCATGAGATTTCACATCGAAGTGCAAGGTCATGTATTTGGGGATTAATAACAAGAGTTTCCTCCTTCACATGGAAAGTCATTAGTTGGAAATGTCAGAGGAAGAGCAAGATCCAGGTGTATTAGTCAATTATAAGATTACTATGAACCATCTCTGTGAAGTAGCCATGAAAATGTCAAAAGGAATCCTAGGATTTTTCAGGCAAGGTATTTCACAAAGAAATATGGAAGTATTAATGTCATTGGAGCAGACACTCCTAATATATCATCTGGAATGCTGCATATAATACAGGTTCATCATCTTTGAGGAAGATGTATTGAATGTCAGGTATATTTCCGCTGAATGTTAAACCTGAGCTCACTGCTAGCACACCTACTTACCACTGTTGCAAGTCCCCAGTCTGGCCCTGATATGAGCTGTGAGGTTGAATTATTTATTCCCAGCATCCTCCTCCTCTTTTTTCTTTATGGAGATGATTTGATTGGAGATTATGTCCAAAGTGCAGTCACTGTTTGAACAAGGCTGTGTAAGCACGACCTGGAATGGGAGCAGAGAAGAGTCACACTGAAGATAATCAGGTTAGAGAGCTTCTTTTACAAAAGGAGCCTAAAAGATCCTGGGTCAATTAACCCAGATAACCTGGTGTGTGACAGGATGTATTAAATCAGTTCATACATTCATTAAAAAGAATAAATACATTTAGGATAGAAAATAGAATAAGTTTCAATATTACCGAAGGAGGGTGAGAAGCATGTTTTGAATCTGAAAGTGGTGTTTCTTGCAGAATTGGACCTTCCTGCTTTCAAACCCCTCTTTCCACATAGATTACCTCCCCTCCAACCCTGCCACACACACCATCTTAGTGTGTGGATACCTTGCAATTTTGAATTTTAAATTTTGACATTTATAAAGCTTTCAGTTTTACAGTTAACTCAATGAAATATGGTGGGAGCTACATTTTCCAATTGGAGTTAGCTGTATCTCACTGCATAACAGCTGGCATTAAAATGTCAGCATTGATTGCTTTATTTAGTGTCTTCTTCCAACCCTAAGTCTACTCAAACACCCATGCAAAGTAGGTAAACGTGACTGTAAAATACGAAACTTGGTTTAGGTTTTACCTTCGTACATATTATTTCAAAGGAATAGCAGCTTCCCCATGGAAGGAATTTTCAGAGTGTAAGTATAATATTACATTAACTTAAAATGTTTGACACCTGGAAAAGTACCCACAAATCAAAATATTTGCCACATCTGGAAAGGTGGATAATGTTTGGGATGTTAAACTAAAAGGCTAACCTTCACCACAACATAGGTATGGCCCAAATAAAAGAGCTGGGACTTCTGTCAGTGTATTTCATGAAGAATTTAAGTCAAATTACTTAGTATTTACTAGTGGTAGCTGTTAAATTTAAATTTGCAGTACCTTAAATTAAAGTTATAAGTCTTCAAGTCAGATACTTGTGAACTGTGCTGCTTTAGTATACATATGATGCTACTTAATCTCTCAACTTTGTTCTTGAGTTCATACAAGGCACTTAAAAACCTTGGATGAACTGGTTCAGAAGAATGTTTTTATTGCCTCTAAAATCCTGAGCATGAATTTAGAAGAAACTTTTTTAGGCCTGCTGACAGTACTGCTGGAGGCAAACGCACTAATTCATATTTGCATGTCCTTATGGCTCTACACTTGAAAATATAAAAGAACAGCTTTTCAGAACAAGAAAATAGTCACACTCCCCATGTGCCCCACTTCGAGAGAGGACTGGTAAGATAAGGGAATGATGAATTGGAATTACCAGTGTTTTCTACGTGAGTTCTGGACTTCCTGAGGAAAATGAGGATCACTCACATTTACAGGACCCAAGCAAACGTCTGTTCTTAGGCAAGGTTGCTGTTACAGAAAATTACAGTGCACGAACTTTAAGAAGCAGCAATCACAACTGTAATTTGCAACCCATTCTCATGGTAGATAGACAAAATAGCCAGAAGAAAAGAGTTTCACAGAAACAAGATCCTCTGAAACAGGACAGTTCTGCAGACAGTCTTACCCTGCAGTCCCATTACATTTGGTGTGTACACTCTCAGTTCCTCAGGTCAGATGCATTAACAAACATAAACGCCCACATAAGCAGAGGCTGCCTCACCACTAGCCAAGCTAGCTAGGAAGCCTAACCGTATCAGCTGTTATTAACATTGCTATTAATAGGCCTAAGAAAAAATAGTGATTATGCACATAAGAATTATTTTAATTGCACAATTGTACTCTTCACTAGTGCAGATACATAATTACCAAAATTCCTTTCCATTAATGATTCACGTCAAAGCATTTAGCAATAGTATTTTCCATATTCCATTGATACTCATTATTTCATAAAATCTACTGACTTTCTTCAGTAAACTATTCTGTGAACCTGCAAACCTCTCCCACTATTAATACTCCTACATTTTCAAAATGCTGACATTAACTTTACTGCTGATATTAAAGAGACAACAGTAATAAGCTTTCTAATAGAAAAGTGAAGTTAGATTATATAACTTTGTCATTGATTTTTTTTTGTACTGTTCAAATTCAAGAAGGATTGAAGGCTGTAATAAACAATTTACACTGTGTAATTAGGTTCAGAATTTGCTATGGGAATATTAGATGAAAGAAGATAGAAAGCTTTCAATAGTTTGGCTTGTTCTATTGTAGCAGAACAGAAGGTTATGCAGAATCTTCACAAACACACTGCATGCATGCTAATGTTTTCTTGTGTAAAATCTCTGCTTCAAACAGATAAAAAAATGACATCAATAAAAGTTTCTCTACTATTTGTGGTTTTGGCACTCTGTTTAAATTTGCATAACATCTTTGTGTCATTAAATGATAAGCTCTATCTGAGGTTAAATGATTTCTTTTTACGATAAAGACAGGTCTTTCTTAAAATACCTTGTGGGATTTTGGCTGAAAAAAAATATGCATGAAGCACTAGCATTCTGATTCTGTTATGTAATCATACTGAATGTAAACCTATTTCTGTAGACTCTCATTTTGATCCATTGTCATTTCAGGCACCAAATTAATGAAGATTGAGAAATATAGCTCCATTTTCTTAAATGGTGTGATCAGACCAACATGTTTTAGTGTAGCAAAGGCTTAGGAACAAAAGCATTAAGAGAACGGTGAAAACACAGAGTACCTGCATCAAAAACTAATTTTAGAAAGGCAAAATGAGGACTAAAGAATAGAACAAAACTAAACTTCCAAATAACTAATTAAAAAAATAGCTTCTATTTCACAGCTTATTTTAGTTACAGTTTGATTGTCAAAATTACTGTTATAATATCAGACGTGCAAAACAAGGAGGTTTTCTTTTTGAAGGGTACTCTGAACAGTTAATTTAACTTGAGCTCAGATAAGCTTCAGCTAACCACTTTGGAAGATTTCTATTAAATGTCATGCATAATTACACAAAACTTGTAGAAATTTATAATCATCATACTTTTGAATGCTTTCAAGATTCTGGAGAACCTCTCAAGCAGTACTAGTCTGCTACTCAGCTTTCCTGTTAAGCAGCCAGCTGCCTTGAAATTCAATTAAAAAATGTTTTTCATTCATTTTCCAAGTAATCAATTTAAATTTGAACAAAAATATTGAATTGGCTATGAAGAAATATGGCTGTTACATTCCATAATAAAAATACAGTAATTTGTCAAGGCCTGTAATTGAGGTTGGTTTTCCTAACTAACATGCTGCAGAATAGGTTGTTTGGTTCTACTTTCCTTCTGCAGGATTAAGAAAACCAGTCTACCTAATTATTAAGATTACCAACACTAAGAAATATCATCACAGAGGAATCTCTCAAAAGCTGTTTTACAACCTAGTTATCCCAAATTTTTCATCTGTCCAAACTGATCTATGGCCAGTTCCTGTGGTCTCAGCTGACACAGTTAATAAGCTGTCTGTATGATTCACATTTACACGGCTGAATAAAGGGTAATCAGGATTCATTTTAATAGAAGTGTAAGGCTCAGTGTAAGAAGAGCTGTACAAAAGTGTAAACATTGCTCTAGAAGGCAGAAAATACTATTTTGTCTCAAAATAGCTCATCAGGTTCAAACAGATTAGTAGTATAATAGTGAGTTAATAGGTTATTCAGAGAATGGGTATTAGAAATTTTTAATTAAATTAAGAATAAAAAGAAATCCTAACAACTTGGTGAAGAGGATGTTTTAACCTGGCTAAAAACTCAAGTTGTATTCAATATAAGTGACTACATGAATGTGTAAATCAGCGATGTCTTCAATCATTTAAGTTTCTGATGCTCACACAAAAAGTAAATCACTAGTGCTGGAGCTATACTAATAGCCATGGAGAGAATGTCTTTTGGATAGTACACAGGGTGAACAGCTTCCTAATTTTTGAAAGAAGGAGCAATATACAAGTTTCCTCTTCTTACTGCTGTGTATCTATATAGTATTTTCCATATTTAAACATATTTATTTTATAAATAAACTATATTTTTTACACTTTCTTTTTACATCGTGCTAGACTTACCATGGCCTTCAAGGTGACAAAAAATTGTAGTGAGAGAACACAATTGCAGTAGGCAATGCAGTGGGGAGCACTTTGTCTTCACCCTTCTGTCTTCTCCATTTATCTCTTGGTGGTCTGGTATATACTTCATTGATGCCTTGCCTTTATCATGAGTTAGAAAACATGAGAATGTATACTACTCAAAGTATGTAGATTTTCACACTACCTCACATACTATGAAAAAAATTAGTTTAAAAGTCAGATCCGGAAGGCAAAACAATGTCACAGATGATGGCTCCAATTTTCAAGTAATGGCAGTGGTAAACAAAGATTTCTTTTACATGGAGAAATGTTTTTACTCAAGTGTGTCACAATTTAGCTCTATTCACAAAAAGCCTCTAAATTCATTAACTGGCTACATAAGAAATTGCAGTTCTCACTATGTTGGTTGGTTTTTTTTAATTGAAACAGTCTTGATAGCCACACAGTTAAGATCCTCAGTGTCAAGACTAGCCTAGTCTGGGAGATTACTGGGGAAAAAATTTCTGACACAGAGCCCTATCCTAACTGCAGACCAGGATTTTCTTCAAGTATTCAGTACTTAAAGCTACTGTGTGATGGCAGATGCACCACAGCCTGCTGAGTGCCCACAGAAAAGGTACATAACCAGGGCTGAGACTGAGCTCAGAAACAGATCAGACGTCTCAGCCCCTTATTTGAGTAATCTTATTGGGCTTGCTACTGCTGCCACCTAAAATCATCCAGAAGTATGCGTTGAAATGTTTTGCTATGTTTTCACTTTACATGTGCAATCCCCCTGTGTCTGTTTGCCTCGATCATCATCATGCCAAGCTGCTGTGCAGTGATGCATGCAGCAGGAGTGCTCCTTGTGTGCTGAGCACTTCAGATTGAATTCCAGGGGGTTGTCAACTTCCGAATCTTTAAAATACCAGGTCTGAATCAGTTCCGACTTCTGCTTCACCAGAATGCCTTCTTTGACTACAGGAATACAATCAATTACAGAAACAGATATTCTGTTGGATTACAACAGAATGTTTTAATCCAACAACCAAAGAATATCAATCAATCATCAGTTGTATTCTGGTATACAGCACAAAACAGTGCAAGTGAAAACCCCAGTAAAAATGTGGGGTGGTTTGAGCTGGGTTAGATAACTTTACAGATTGCACTGTGCTTTTGCACAGTGGTTTTCCCCACTCACTGCTCTTCTTCTTTCTCCTGCTCACATATAGGATATAGCTATTCCATGACTTTGTCTTAAAATTATGGTAATCTATTGTCCGATTCTGATTATGGAAAGTACCACAACCTGTGAGCAGCTGTTACACAAGAAAACACAGGTTGCAATGAGTTTTTCAGTAGAAAAGTTAGGTTTAGAAAAGGTTTTACTCTGACTAACAAAAAACTTGTGCCAAAAAGAATCTTAAATGCTCTGCTAGTTCTTGCAGGAAAAGAAGGATATCTGAACACCTCCCAGCTTACTTTTCTTTTGTGTCCTAGGATATATACCAGACAACCTACTTCTCATACTTTCCCTGCTTATTTAGAGAGGTGTAATATACCAGCAAGCAAATGCAGCACCTTCCAAAACCTGATGTTGTGCAATGATAGGTAACTTGCAGTCACAGTATGTCACTTTCTTGTATGATATTATTCTACATGACTATGAACATACTCCCTGATGTAAGCTACAATGTACAGGGAACTGTACTTCCCTATAAACATCTGCTGACAATTAAAATATTGAATGGAAGCACAGAGCGCTTACTGTTGCAGGTTGCAGCTAGTCAAATCAAATGCAAATTTAATATTTCTTGTAATTATCCTTCCTTTCATTATTCAAATGGAGAGTACAAGGGGGATTCATTTAAATTAAGACTTCTTCTAAAAAACAAAAAAAAAAACCAACAAACCAAAACCAACAAAACCCAAAAATGTTCTTCTTCCTGAAGTGGTCTCCCAAGTCACTTAAGTGTTGTTGAAACAGAGATGTCAAAAACTTCTGACAATTTCATTTCCAATAAATACTTCACCCTCTCCCTGAACCCTTGTCTTTCCACCTAAATATGGCAAATATGAGGTTGCTTTGCTTTGTTTTATGTTAGAGGCAGCTCAGCAGCCATTGCAAGAGGAATAAAGCTTTCTACAAATAATAATGCTTAAAAATATCTCCTGATCCATTCAAAAAAATCTAGGGGAAAAAAAGGACTAGGTGCTGCATTCTCCTTTCAACACAATGAGACAGTCCTCTTCCATGATTTGGCTTTGGACATTTTGCTTAAGACAAGAGTCATTCATACCTGGTGTGCTATTTCAATGCTATTTCAAATGCAGAGAGATCCAAAAGGAATGGTTGGTGGAAGGCTTAGAAAACAGGATAAAAACTGAGACTCTTAACTTGAAAAACCTAGGACTGAAGGTGCTTAGATAATTTAGATAACAAGCTACAAACTATAGACACACAAATTCTTCTGCTCTGTTGCCAATACAGTGTTGCCGGAAAATTGTATAATGTCAAAATCTGCTAATTCTAAAGAAAAAAAAAGCAATGAGAAAAAAACAGCAATGAGAAAAATCTAGCATCTCCCATTTTCTATGTTTTACAACATTTCATTTTTATAAGATTGAAATATTTAATTGGCTTTGTATCAATTTGATGTTTTGCATCTGACTATAGTTTAAACTTAGTGTCATAATTTAGCACATTGGAAAAGTCGCAAAGAAATGAAAGGTTTTTATTGGAAAAAAATTCTATGACACCAGTACAAAATATCAACAACAATATTACTTCACCATTAGTGTTTTCAAATCATTCATGCAGACATCCTTCTAATTGATGCAACCTAGAAGACTGAATAATGCTATTTGCAGATTTAACAAGTAAAATTAGTAATTACCTTGAATCTTGCTTAGTAACACCACCTTCAATACAGAAATCTCTACAAAATGTAGCGTTTGATACTCTCGAAATTTATCTGACCTATCCATGCTTATAGTGTATGTGAGAATGTAATTAAGCTTTATATGAAATGGCACAGGATTTAAATCTGATTACAAAGTGTGAGAACTATCAATGTTACACAATCAGATTTTCACCAGAGATGTACATTACCTTGTTTCCAAATCTCCAACTCTAAAAAAGGGTACTGAAATATTTGGCATTACAAGATCCTAGAATTAACTCTTTCAGACTACATTCTTCTTTTCCATCTGCTTCACCATGACTGTTGATTATTGCATGAGACTTTGTACATAAAACCCCCTGTGTTTAATACTTCTATGCACTGAAACATGTAAGAAAGAGCAGTTATTAAAAAAACCCAACAAATGCCAGCAAAATAAAAAAAAAAAAAGCCAGTACAAAGATTTTGTAGTTTAATACAAAAAAAGTATTAAAGATGAAGTTTTCTTAAAATTTCAGGATTTTAGACAATCATGGAGACATTATTCAAGTATGAGTATATTTAAATATGACCGATGACCTGTAATCTCCATGAACCCTTGAGTGTAGCCATGTTTCTTAAACCTTTTGTGGCATTTAATCTGCCTTAGCTCTTCTGCAAAGATTTCCCCTGACAGACTGGCAACAAAAGAAACAATGGCCTTTCCCTAAAGAAAAAAAGATGCAGCTTTGGGCAGTCTGCTTTTACAAACGCCAGCAACATTTCTTTCAAAGGCACCTGCTGTTACACATCAACCCTAGCCTGCAAAGGACAGCAACAATGACAGCATCCTTTTTTCCACTGTGTGAAATCAGAGTCATGAATTGTATACTGATGGCTTTAATTAATGGCATGCAAACAAGCCTGGGTTTCCTTAACCTTCAAAATCATGAATCATAAACGTTACCAAAAAGGGTAAGGGAAACAAATAATTTAAACTGAAATTAACTTACAAAACATTTGTTTTAGAAGCATTCACTGTTTTTCCAGTGTACATAACTGAGGTTGAAGCTGCAGGCTAGACTCTCACATACAGAAAGCACAGATTAGAAGCCATTACCATCTTTGCTATTTTAGTGTTTGTCCAGGATCATTGAGTTTGCTTTTACATAGGGATGCATTTAGCGTGAGGGTAAGAGGAGAAAAGTGCCATCACAACGCCTGCATTTTAACAATGCCAATTTCCATGACAGCATGTCTGAAAAGACACTCTTAGTGAGAACAGAAGGATTCATCACCACTATGCTGGCAGAGATAGGATTATTACTGGAGCTGTCAGGGAAACTTTCAGAATCTTCTTTCTTTAAAAAACGTGTCATAATGGAGCCCTCCCTCCAACTTTAATTACTTTTTAAAAAAATTATTTTACAAAAAGCATTTTTTGCACTAGAATTGTCTTAATAAATCTATTTTCAAATGATAAAAGAGTAGTGATTTTAAATTTTGATTGGGACTGAGATTCTCATCAACTTTGTCCTGTGTTAGATCAGAAACCTGTATCCCAGACTCATATATGAGTATCCTGATAACTGGGATCTGCCTAAAAGGGTTACTGAGGTGCAGAGACTTACCAAAAAAATGTGGAGCAACTGACAGACACCAGAAGAGTAAAGTATTCCAGAATCAAAAGCCTGACATTTAAAGGTCTGATTTTTCTGTTTTCTTAGTGTCAGCCTTTAATGCCTGCATCTCAAGAGTAAGCTGAAGGGCACTGAGTTGCAGTTGTTTACAGGATGCTGGTTTTGATGCTTGAGGTTGCTAGTTTAAAATTTACCTAAGCATTCCATTAAAGAAAAGAAAAGAAAAGTCGGTTTTCTAGTAATACATATACTTTCTGGAGATATGGTCTAACACATCAGTACCATTTTTTGCCTCTATTTGTTGCTTTGCCTTGGCTGTGCCACCACAGCTTCTACACAATAAACATGTCTATTGAACTGATCTTCGTTAAGAATAACTTGGGGTTTTTTTGGTTCATTGATACAGTCTGTTGCGTATGTAATAAGGAGTAATCTTCACACAGCAGAGGAGACAGGAACTCTTCAACCTACCTTTTCTTTGAGACATTTCTGTCTCATGCCTAAAGGAAGCATGCACTGTTCAGTCTGTCACCATCGAGAGATACATAGGTTAGGATTAAATGGCCAAAAGATGCATTTCCTTGTAAATTATGGGTCTCAATCTGTCTTGACCTATGGTTGTGGGTCTGCAGTTGAACTAGGAACGATACAAGCTGTAGCAGAATTTATTTTCATGTTACAGACCAAAGCTCAACAAACTTTGACTTGCTCCCTTTTCTTAAGATAGCTCTATATGCCTTCACTTTTGCTTTTGTCTATGAGCTATAAACACTTGATCATGTGTAAGCCTCAAGGGGATACTAATCACAGTGTAGCATGAATTTTATCCGGCCTAAAATAAAGAATCCTGCAGGAAACATAAATTTGGGATGGGGAGGGAATAGAGGAAAGGAGAAACAAACAAAGCAAAATAGCTGAAATATATTTGGGAATGTCTTCAAAACATAATAAACTAATGACATTGCTGTCATGCTCTAGCAATTTAATTTCACCAGAATAACATTCACAATCAGAATGCTTGAACAGACTCGAAGCTTTTCTTTTACTATATGAATTCCATGTATAAAAATTTGGCTAAGCCTAGAGGATGAAGTAGGAGTAGAAATATGATTAATGACAAAAAATCACAAAGCCTAGCATTTCTTCTAGCTTTAAATATTGACAATATGACTTTCAACACAAATTTGTAATACTTCAGAATGATCCAACAGATTTTTGCATTTACTTCATCAGAACTCAGAAAAAAATAATTAGGGGACAGTCAAATTCAGTCCTTTATTTTAAAATATGTTCCTGTTTGATACAGAACACACTTGCAGTGCTTTAGGTGTTTTGGCAAAACTTCACAATAGACAAGACTCAGTCTGCATCTGAGCTGGCAGAAGTGCATCATTTATAAAACCCAATAGAGCAATGTCAGTTTCATGACAGCATATCTTAGTAGTAGCTTGGGAATTCTACTATATTTTATCTCTGGCATTGCAAGTATTTCATTTGGAGAAGAAACTGCTATGATAGAAATGATATCTTGTGTATTTTGTTTTTCGTTTATGCAAGAATCATTTTTCAAAAATTACAGAAGACCCCAGGAACACTTGGTCTGGTACATTCACTGTGGCAGAGCCACTCCTTCCTTCCCTGCAAAGATTGTGCAGTGGTCAGAAGACTCAGAGGTCACTGCTGAGAAGTCTTTACTTCCATGTAATAAGGCTTTTATGTACCCTGTGTGGAGGGAAGTATTTCTGGTCTATTTCTTTAACTATGGATTTGCTGAACCAATTCAGAACAAGGCAACTATTATTACTATTATTATTATTATTATTATTATTATTAGTATATTTTACTTTCTTTCAATTATTGAACTGTTTGTATCTTAACCTGTGGGTTTTACTTTTCTCCAATTCTTTATTATAGAACTTTCATAGCTCTTTTTCTTTCTTTTTTCTCTTTTTTTTAGTTGCTGACATTTATACACACTTTAGACATGATGTTTAAAATTTTTGAAATACCAGTGTTTTTTTCAGTGAAAATTAGTTAAACTAGTTTACAATGCTTAAACAGTTGGTCTTGCCATCTGAAACAAGTTAACAAATGATCACAAGCGCATCTCAACTGGAAGATCTGAATGAATTGTCTCAAGGAGCAGGATGAGGTTAGGTCTGGTTGGATGCAGGTATCAGTCCAGAAGGCACAAGTTGAACACAACACTCTGTCAAGCCTCTCAACCAAAATTAATTCTTCATTTCAACTAGTTTTCCTTCACTAATAAAAACAACAAAAGAGAAGAATCAGGCGAATGCAGAGAAATCTGAGTTTGTGCAGTGGTTCTATTCATACATGTATATATGAGCTGATAACATGTTAAAAAGCAGATTTAAAGATGATTTGAATTCTCCCTTGCGATATTGAAAATGGGAAATTAAATAGATCCTTAAGAAGTGCCTGCTTAACTATGAAGATCAGTGATTTATTTAAGGGCCACAGAATGCAACAGTTCTTTTTAGCTTAACCAGATACAAGGCATTGCTTTTATGAAAGAAAAAAAGACTAAAAACCACAAAAAGAACTACAGTGAAATGCAAAGAGACATAACCCCACAAAAACACCTCCCTGGAAAGAACACTATTGATTTTTATACTGTTTGTTCTGCACCAATTTTTTTTATTCAGTCCTGGCAGCTGTTCAGAATCTGCATTTAAACAAAATTTTTCAAGTGATGATCCTGATCCATTTTCTCAATGTCAAAAAATAAAAGTGTATTCTTAATGAAAAAGGCACTCTAGATATAAAATATTTAAAATCTTCATGCTAGAATACTTACTGGTTAAAAAAATAGGGTGGGGGTACAGAGGACACTTTATTAATATTTATTTTTTTTTTGTGTATCATCACCAAAAAGCAATTCAGCCAAGAGGAGACTTAAAATCAGCACTCCATCACCATCCGTCAGGCCTATGTGTTTTATAAAGGATGATGATTGAAAATTATTGATGTCTCAAGTTGCAAAGACTGTTCCAAGCTTCCAGTTTCCAGCTCATATGATGAGAATGTCACCACAAAGATGTCTGCCCATTGATTTCCCCCTGCTCTTTCTTGTTTGTCTCTCCTTCCTCAGGAGCTATTTACCTGTTACTGGCTCTTGCTTTATGTCATGTACTGAACAAGCAATAGTGCTGGCTAGTTATAACTGTAAAACCTTATTGTTAAAAACAGTTCTTTCTCTCCTCACCAAATATTTATATACTGCAAAGACTTTATTATTCAATGTTGAGTTTTATGCTAAAGAAGAAAAAAGAACAACAACAAAATTTTCCTACCTTTCATGCCTCCCTTCTTTCTGCAAATGTTTGTTGGGAAAGCCGCAACAGGGAGATTTGGCAAGAGTTTTAAAGCTCAGAATCACATCACATTTGCCTAAAAGCTTCAAACAGGTACACTTACTGTACCAGACCACACTATAGCAATTCTAAACCATTGAATTAAATTTAAATACACCAAGAACACTTGTACTGGCAATAACACTTGGGTATTGCTGTCATCGTAGGAGAGACAAGGACAGCTGCTGGGAGTGTGGTAAAAGAGAGAAGGAGCCCTTTCCCAAGAGCATCACTCACTACCCTGTCACATTTATAGTTTCTCACTCATACACCTCCTTCCTCTTTCTTGTCTTCATTTTTGTCCACCTCATTTCCCCCTTTCTCCCTCCTTTTCTCCCTCTCTTCCTTTCTTCCTCTTTCTCTTCCTATGTCCCTCCCTTCCTCCTTCCCTCCTTTCTTCCAGTCATGCACAAGCAGCATTGGAGCTTCAGGTACTTGAATATACCAACCCCCCTAACCTTACTATCCTAAAAACTCCACCCGTTCTCTTACTACTATATGCCACTGCTGTTAAATTGATTTTATACACACTGTTGAATGCCTTGAGCTGCCTATTAGGGTACCTACCATGGAGAGAGGACTTTAAGTACTGTGTTTGTGGTAGAAACAGTTTTGCTGCTGCTACCACCTATCCTAATGCAAGAAGGATCATATTATCATTTTCCTTATTTCCTGCCCTACCACTCGCTTAATTATGAGCTTACATTTTGTGTCACTAATCTTAATTCTAGAGACAAACATCTCAATGTAAAAATGAGTGAATTATGCCAAGAAAGAAAACAGCCATAACTAATATTTCAATGAACCAAAACCACTTTCATGCAAATCAGTTCCTATTATTAAGGAACTGAATGCCCTGTGAGTTCTTTGCCTGTGAGGAATCTCTATACGGGGAGATCCAGTTATGCTCTTTGAGTTGAATCCTACTGAAATTGGGAGTTGGGGAAGTGACGCAACTTGGAGTAAAGACTTCTCACAAGATAGCATGTCATGTTTCCAATTGCTGTATCAAATCTATCTTGCAATAACACTTGTCCCTTGAAAGAACTCTTTCAGGAATTTAAATACATCCATTCCACTGAAAAAACACTTCAGTCTGAAATATGTTATAACATTCAAACCAAGTACATTAAAAGCCAATCCATACTGTAAAAATGTTAGGAACAAAAACAGCAACTGTAAAAAGAAAATTAAAGATTGTACCTTTCTTAAAGGTATGTATATTTTAAAATATTTTGGGATAGATTTTTCAATACTTTATTACTTAATGTGATATCAGATATCTCACTAGTGACCAGATTCCTGCT
>NW_009934428.1:18199-47969 GCF_000696875.1 Nestor notabilis
TCAAATGCATGTGTAGTTTTTTCTAAGATTAGCATCTTTATCATGTCCAAATACAGGCACAAGATGTTTTAACTGTACAAAGTTAGAAAACAATTTCAGTTGCAAGTAGTAGTAGGTAGGGAGATGCTATGTACAGGCAAGAAGCTGGTCTTTGTTAACATTATTTTTGTTTTCATGTACTTATTTAAAAAAAGGACAGTTTGACAATAGAGCTAAGGTTCTTATTTCACAATAGCAAAATACTGTCAAATTACACACATCTTTCCCCACGAAACTTAGAGACATAAAGAAATGGTGAAGAAGAGAATTATTCATGGCATATTTTACTGAACACATTCTTCAGCCTGTCAGTAAGTTATGGTCATTTTATTTTCCTTGAATGTCTTCCTGGAGTACAGCACAGTGGGAGATAGGACCTAGATTGTTTAGTGTCTCTTTGGCAGACAGTCTGACAACATGATCTTCCTCAGTGGACAGTAATTTTTATGCTATGTAATCTAATAGCAACAGCAGGCACAGTAACAGCAGGTTTTCTATCTGCCATGGCAGTTTGCACTGGGGATGTCTGAGATAGTCCATTAGGTCATTAAAAAGAAATAGTAAAAACATATGCAAAAAAAATCCAGACATTAATTAATGAAATAGTATTTAAATTGGCTGGCGAAGAAGGAAGCAATGGGTAACATTGTGGACTAGAATTATTTGAGTGGTTCATAAGAGACATGGACATGAGATCATTGTAATTGCCCATGTAAATATAGTAAAAAGAAATCATTAAGTTTAAATCTAACCTGGTTCCACATTTTTAATATAATTCAGGAATTCTGTGAGTTATTCCCTGACTTGCTCTGTGAAAAAATGTTATGAATATAAAATCACTCATATCAAGAATGTAAGCCTGATAATATAAAAAAATATAGGGAGTGTAGGATATAGAAGTAGCAGCAATGTAGTATGAAAATGACAAGATGAAGTATTATCAAAGGATACTAAACCTGGCTTGGATTATATTTAGCAGTTATTTCCTTCTTTGTTAACAGGACTTTTGATGAGTGCACTCACTGTATTATTTCACTGGTTCTCTGAACAACACATCCAGGGTAGGAAGTTTTGCCAGACTTACCCAATGGTAAATCATTGGGATTGCCTAGTTAGTTGAATCACAGGTATGCGCTACCTCAAGGTTTTAAGTGCATGGGTGTCTTTGTAAAATACAAATCCAAGAACCATTCCTTTTATTCTTAGTAAAGTTAATAAAGTTCTAAAATGCTTTTTTAATCTCCCAGATGGATGTTCCTCTTGAGCTGAAATGTTGGAAGCAGCTGAGTCTACATAAACTCCAAATCTTAAAGACAGACTGGTTCCACTCATATGAGGGAAAAATGGGGGGTTCTGGAGGCACTGGAACAACCCTGTTTATGCTTCTTCTTTGAAGGTTAAGATGTCTTAACAGAATTTAGCTGGTGAATGCTGTAAGTGTTCTTTCAGCTAAGACCCTTGTAAAAAGATGAGAAATTCCAAAACTATTTTTTAGTTAGTATTTACTGTTCCTTAGCTTGATTTCTCTGCCTGTGTGACCATGGCATTCTTAAAACTATTTGATACTTATATAGAACTCTAGAACAAACAGAAAAAAAAGATTAAAAACTCAAGGTTTGGCTCAAATTTTAATGAGAGACTGCCTACACTGGGAAATCACCTATTTCACAATACACAACTTAGAACTTAATGATGGGCGGGGGAATCATATAAAAACATATGTCCTTATCAGAAGACTGAAGGAAAACACAGAAAAAAATACTAATTCAGGTTATTAAGAACTCATGTTTTGTTTTAGTCTGTGAGTGATAGTAGTCTGTGTTGCTGACTAACTGTCCAGTAAATAAGACGAGTCTTCTACTAACCTTACATTTATTTTTAGGTCAGCTAATCTGAAAGCACTGGAATAACACCACAGAAAAAAAGGCTAAGAATGCTAGATTTGCATACCTAACTTTAAGTAAATTATTCTTTTGTTGACATTCCAAAGGGTAAAAATAACTTTGTAGAATACTTTTTGATTGTTAATGGGCAGACAAATGTTACAAACATGTTGTCTTCCTTCTGGCAGCATTAAACAGACAGGAAAACATCCAGGAAATAGACATTGATTCTTACATTAAAGAGTCACCAAAACAGTGCTTAACAGGAAATGAATCTTTATCCTTTTTAATCTGTTAGTCTTAAACAAGCATAATTGAAATCTGTCTGGAATACAACCAGACCATGTTTTACCTCAGTAAGCAGACATGATTACTGCTGCTCTGTCGAAGCCCTGTTGCTTAACTGTCTTGGGATTTCAAATCAAATTATACATCCTCTCCCTCCACTGCACTGAAAGATGATAAAATAAACCAGGCAGTCACAAAACACACACCCATTCTTTCTCCATTGGTCTGGCAGAATCCAAAGGAGGATGAGATTGAAAAAGAGAGTGTATAAATCCCCTCTAGACCCTCTGTATTAAGTAAAGCAAGATAACAGAGAGAGAAGCGATCATTTTACAGCAGGAAGTTTGATAAATTGACATCATTCCAGGCAATTTGAGGTAATACAATCTTCATGTCTGAACAGTGTAATTAGTAGATATGCTTCCAGCATTCAGAAACACTCTGTATCAATCACCATGAACAGTTTTAGCAGCTATTTCTTTCAAGAAAATAAGGAAGACGAAAAAAAGGAGTGAAAAAAAGGTTGGGCAGGGGAAGGAAGGGATGTAAAACTAATTTAGGGGGGTTTAAATGATAAAGAAAATAATACGGCTGAAGGAAACATATGCCAGTTCAGTTTGAGGCAATGAAGAGAGACATAATGCAAGTGTGATGGTCTCAGCAGGGAGACAGCCTAACTGATAACAGGTTAGATGGCTCTACTCTAGCATAATCTAAGCTCATTTCCCTCATGAATCTGCAGTACTTTTTATACTGTCAGAATGATCCTAGACTATTTCTCCTGTCAATCTTTGTAACTCCTGTGCTTAATGTGTGGGCATTTTGCCCAGTGACATGTGGACAAGAGAGGTGTGGTGGCATGAAAAGAGCAGAACATAGGAGCAATAACTGAAATAAATCCATTATGTGTATACACCAAAATCTGAGTGTGAGAAGGTAATTTCTGACATCTACTCCAAAAAGAGAGGTAAAGCTGCCTGTCTGGTGGAATAAATGATAACAGCTTAATAAATGAAAACAGCTTAGCTATTGGACTGCTTTTCTGCTCATACAGGAAATACTTGCCCCAGTGATGTGCTAGATTAATTCCCAGCAGCATGTTTTCAAATAACTTTTCTTTATTTAGTTCCATATGAGGGGCATGAGGTTAATTTTTCTAGCTACTCGTAAGGTTGCAATTAGTCATTTATCATTTATAATGACATTTATCAAAGTGGCAAGAACTGTTACTAAAACATGTACAAATTAACTTTCTTTTATTTATAATGTCAGATAAGAGGCAAGCAACAGAAAATGAATGACTGTTTCATATGGTCCATGTAGAATGTATCTGTAGGAAGACGAGTCATTGGAATTGCTCTGAATATTACACTGGTTAGCTATGAGTAGGTTCTGGATAGCTGTTCAAAAAAGTTGTCTGAACTGAGCTCCAGCTGGTTTAATTTCTTAACAAATGGAACTGGTCTAAGGCTCTTGGTGCTTCCCATTGCACATTCACAGTGCTCCACTTTACAGCCTGCTACTTTGCTTAGTGTACAGTGAGGCTGGAGTTTGGCTCATATCTGTAATTTACAAAAAAATATTTATTTTCAAAACTAATCACTTTTTAAGATAAAGGTACACCATGTGAGAGCTGTTACACTTAGTTATTTTTCCCTTATGTTTCTCAAAAAAGAAAGTTATTTGTCTCATAAACAAATCAGGAACCCATATCTTGAAAATTGTATCTTGTCTCTCCATTAAAGACGAAAGCGTAGCTGAGATAAGCAGTTCAGTTCTGGGTTTAGCTTTAAATTCTAAGGTGTAAATGTAAACAGGTGTCGTGGTTCAAACCCAGCCGGCAACTTGGACCCAGCCGCTCGCTCACTCCCCCCCTTTTCCTTCCTCCCCCCGCTCCCGGAGGGATGGGGAGGAGAATCGAAGGAATGTACCTCCCACGAGTTGAGATAACAGCTCTCCAGTAACTAAGGTATAATACAAACCACTACTGCTACCAGTAATAATGATAAGAGGAATAACAAGGGAAAAGGACCCAACCGCTCACCCCCCGCCGACCGATACCCAGCCCGACCCGAGCAGCGATCTGGGCCTTCCGGGTACCTCTCCCCAGTTTATATACTGGGCATGACGTGCTGTGGTATGGAATACCCCTTTGGCCAGTTTGGGTCAGGTGTCCTGCCTCTGCTTCCTCCTGGCTTCCCCTCCTCTCTGGCAAAACATGAGACTGAGAAAGTCCTTGGTCAGAGTAAACATTACTTAGCAACAACTTAAAAACATCGGTGTTATCAGCGTTGTTCCCACACTGAAAGTCAAAAACACAGCACTGCACCAGCTACTAAGAAGGAGAAAAAATGACTGCTGTAGCTGAACCCAGGACAACAGGTATGGACCATATTCTTCTGATCAGGACATAACATTGAGATCAAATACCCGAATTAGTATTTTTTTTTTTATATCTAGTAACTATGCAACATCTTGGTCCTAAACAATAAAATGAATAACATTACTGAATTCAGGATAGATAGCATTTATCTTGCACAGAGTAATAGGTAAGTAGCTATAACCAGCCAGAACAAGTGGCAGGGATGGACTCTTTTACTGTCCCTTTTTGTAATGAGCTTTACAGCCTCTCAAGGAATCAGATAGGGAACACTGATTTCCACAGACTCCTTCCTAAGGGAAAGCAAAGAGGCTTTCTATTGTATGTTCTTTTAGTGCAAACTAATGTAACAAACTCTAATAAAAATAATTTACTAAATAAAGTGATTGTGTAAGTATTTTTATATGTTAAAAATTGAAATAAAAATCAGACTCATCCTTTATTCCCATCTCAAATGTATTACCCAAGTGGAATATACTTATGCTGGTTACGCAAAGATGCAAATGAAGAAACCCAAAGCTGTGGACAAGCTTAAAAGAAAGTGACAGGGGCTGCTACTATAGACAGCAGAATTTTAGTTACATGGTGAGAGATGAAGCATTGCTTCATTTAAACATCCAACAAGGAATTATAAATATATATATATATATTAAAAGAAAAAAACAGAAGTAGACAGATAGAAGATTCCAGGAAGGAAAAAGTGTCTGTGACTTCTAATACTCACTGCATGCTAGTCTACTGCTGGGCTTATGCAGACACTGTTTTTCAAAGCTTTGGTAAAAATATTTTCTGTGGGACTTCACATAGGTGTTTATAGAGATGTAACTTAAAAATAGCTAATATGAAGATCAGAAAAATTAATAAGAATTTTTCTGTTAAAGGTAAAAATACACTTCAAAAGAGTGGCCACGGTGGAAACTTTTCTTTACATTTACCCAATTCATGCAGGCTGTACCCCTATTTTTATTCTGACACATACACAGAGTTTCATCTTTATAAAGCTAACAAATAAGATTTAATACAATATCTGGCTATAAATCCTTTATATGTTCCTACAGAAACTCAGACACCCTGAACCGATATAGCCCTTGATAAGAAAAGATCTTTTAGTAACTCTAGTGTCTTCTGACTTCTCAGTTAATCTCTCTATTTAAGGGTGTACATAGGCTATATTCTGCTTATTGCTCCCTTAAAGTGGTCAGCAAATAAGTTGTTTAGGAGCAGGGACAAAGCTTTAGCATGAAACATAGTGACAATGGATTCAACTACACTGAACTAAGAATTACACAAAGCACTTTATATTAGTGCCCAGTAGATGTGACAGGCAATGAAGACAGGAAATTCATGACCAAAGTAACTTATTTCACAATCTCTATTATATATTCATATGCAGATATATGTATACATACCCATAATACTGTGCTCACGTGCATATGTGTATATGAATACATTCCAACTCTCCAGTAAACAACATAGAGAAATACATGAAAAATCATGAAGTAGTAATGTATGTGCTGTTTAAAAAATGCATAAGAAGCACAAATAGAAGATGACAGAAAAGAGGAATAATTATTAATCAATAATAAAAGATATTAAAAGTTCAATAATGATCAGCTGTTCCCTTTATGTGTAATGCCAGAAGAAGGAGCTACTAAATAACACCAAAGAGATTTAAATATTATTTAAAGAAATCTTTTTGATGTCAAAAATAATCAGAAATAATCCGTTCATTATATATCACTTAGATTGAGTGATTGGACACATAAATTAAAAATAAATAAAGGAGAAGCATTTATATGGATAGAATAACCACAGTTTATATAAACAAACAGGGCAAGATTATATATGTGGGTTTAGAAAGTCATATGCTATAGGCAAACTCTTCTATTGTAAGCTATTACACTGATATTTATGATTTTCCAAAGTACATCGAAAATTGTAGATTTTTTCAGAAATTAGGAAAAAAAAACCACATTCACTTACATGGAGTTCATTTTAATGGTAAGGGCACTGATATGTTAAAATAATGACTAATAATAAATTGAACAAGTATGACCATAAGAGGGTCTACACAAAGATGATTAAATGAGGCAAACATTGTTCAGAATAATCTCACAATACTAGCACAGCATAAAAGATTAAGCAGGTAATCTAACCTGTTCACATTATTGTAAGGTAGAAGGTGAGTTTGAAAACAGGCATGTGAAAAATGATTCATCTAATTTTTAGAGGACATATGAACTGGATATAATTATCTCGTGAAACACCTTGAGAATGCAAATTAACTTCAACACCATTGTTTCTCAACTTCAGCTTTTACCTAGGTGACTAAAGACTAAATGCTATCAGCGCAATGGGGTTATTATTTGTTGCTATTTATTTAAGGCTGTGCTTAAGCTATGACACAGCATAGATCTAGACAAGCACTGTTAGGTCCTGCGATTTGCTTGCAGTTTGCACCATCCTAATAACTGAACCAACGAGTGACAGTCACACATACAGTCCATCAAGATACAGACACACTCATGATTTATCCAGGCACAGTTTGCTGCTTGCACTGTGTTCAAAAGATGAACATACAGAAGCCCAATTAAAGCACACAGCAATTAACTGTAAACCTTTAGAAATAAAACTTCAAAAATAAATCATCTGAGCTTGGAAAGAAAATTGACTGTAACAGCTGTTACAATCTACATTATTATTAAACCCTTTAGCACTGAGAGTTTACGAAGATGGCAATGAGATACATAGATTTACCACTTAGATTTTAACAAAGATTTAAAAGATCCAAGGAGTTAAGAATGGGATGCTTTCACATCTACCAGTATGCGCAGGAATTGAGGAAAATATACCATTTCATATAATTCTTTCAAGTTATTTGAAATAGTCTATTTTGATTACTGAAAATGACATTTATTTTTGTTGAACTTTTTTTCAGAAATATTTACAGACGCTGTTTATTTGAATGGATTCTGTTTTCATAGACCATTTTAAAAGCTGGAGGACAGGGGTAGGGTTTTCTAGGCCCCTGGCATTATGTGTCTGTACACACGCATCCGTGGGGGGTGGGGTGGGTATAGGGGTGTGTTTGTGTAAGTGGTTGGAGGAAGTCAGCCACTCTAAGCAGGAACCTGTACAATAATTCACTAGTTCCAGAGATGCTGAAGTTACAGCTACTGGAAGGTTATGCAGAAAGAAAAACTGTTTTCCTGCTTACAACTTTCAGCATTGAAGCCTCATTCATTTTCCTTATCCCTACCTTCGTAGAATGTAGGATATATTCCTTACGCTTACAGCAGTAAATAACCCTCACAGAAAGATACAACTATTGCCCTCCTTTTTCATTCCTAAATATTTTATTTCAGGTTAAAAGTACAGAAAAAAAATATGATACTTCGAAAGATTTTCAATATTCCTACACTAGGTAGAGTCTTCCCTCCTTCCCTTTCCATTGCTAATCTGCACCATAATATGCTTCTCCCAATAATCAGAAATTAACTGAATGACACTTAATATCTGCTTCTTATCCCATGCTCTTCTTTTTACTGAGGAAGAACTGAACCGTCAATAATACAGAGCAAACAGTTACAAAAATTTTCATAAACATAGGCTACTAATGTCAAACATTTTCAAACCTTTCCATGACCATTTGCCAGTCTTAAATAATATATAAATAGAAGTTTGATTCACACCAAAGCCTAAGGAATTATTTATTTAAACAAATAGTAATCTTTGAATGCTAAATTATTATTATTTTTTTTAAATTAAATACTCTCCACGGAGTCTTGACAGAGAAAACCAGACAATGACAGTTAAAAAGACCAAATCAAACCAAAAATCATCAAGAGAAGGTACTACAGTTACACAACATGTTTAAAGTCTGCCCAAGCAATTCTGTTCTTCAGAAGGACTCACTGCATGGTAATTAATTTGACTTTCTGTGGATGCAAAGGGAACACTTCTTCTTGTAACAGCTCTAAACCCAGCTTGCCTATAGAACATCAGTGGTCTGTGGTTTTTAGTTTGATTAAACTTTTAAGCCCATCCTGCATGGGGCTTATTAATGATAAGACTTGTAAAATGTCTACGCATCTAAAATGAAAGCAATGTAGTTTGTTTGGAGGCAAACCAGCTTTCAAATGTATAATGATGAAAGAGCAGTTTTACTCTTTGAAAAGACCATACTTGCTTTTTTTTGATGTCCATGTACATCCTTAAATCAATTGCTAAAATGCTCAAAAATATATAATTATGTTGTTCAGAGTGTTAAGCAATTATTGCCACTTTCAAGGCTTTGTTACTATAACATGCCAAAGGCTAATACTCTCTGCATTCATGAATACTGGAAAGAGTAAGTCATAAACCCATAATCCGAACATACACATCCTTCAAGCTGCCTGTAATTTAGGGGATTTTACTAGTAGCAACGTATTTTTCATTTGAAGACTGCTGTTTTTATTTGCCTCCTAATTTCATAGTTTGTACAATATGTACCTGTAATCACCCATTCACCCAATACTTTCTAAGAAAAGCTACCAAGGAATGAAAAATGAAAAGGGCACTGTATGTCCAGTGTTGTTCCACCCTCAGTGATGTAACTGCAATGGAGATTTTGTATTCTCCTTCAAAAGTGGACACAGTACAAACCATATTTTTGGCTGCATCGAGCAACAAATTACCAGGAGAATGACTTTCTATACCATTAGAGAAATTTAAGTTTGTCAAACAGAGATAATATTAGACAAATTTATCCATTCAGATGCCATCCCAACCACAAACAACAAATCCTAGAGCTCTAGTTTAGAGATGGCTGTATTATACTCTTCCAGAGGAAGGCAGTGTTGATCTTTTCTCATGTAAATTAGCTCTTACAGGTAACTCCCTCTTAGCCTCAGTATTCAGGACATCCTGTATAGACCTTCCATTTAGCTTACAGCTTGGAGTTGAAACAGAGCATTTTTTCTTTTGTCCTTCTCAAAGAACTATATTCAATATCAACAGCTGATGGAAAAAGAAGATAGGAAGGAAGGCTGGAAGGAAGGAGGGAAAAACAAACTAGACAGCACCAACTACTTAAACTTTCCTGATAGATGATATCAGTGCCCCATCCTACAACGTGTTCAAGGATAGATTGGATGGGGCTTTGAGCAACCTGGTTTAGTGGAAGTTGCCCCAACCCATGGAAAGGGGTTTGGAACTAGAGGATCTTTAAGGCCTCTTCCAACCCAAACCATTCTACGATATCCTTTTCCCCAGAAAGAAAGCAGCCCAGGAAAGGAAGCTGACAGCAACAAGGGGAAATCCACAATGCTTCCAGCTGGGAGCCAGCATCAAGTCAACATGCCTCATGTACCTTTGGTTGATAAATTATAGAGGTAGAGAGATAGCAATTGCAATCTTTTTCTTATACTTCTCTCCAAATGGTGATACTAAGAACAGAGAGGTTCTACTGGAGTTTTCTCCTGCTCCAAATTCAACTCGTGGGAAGCTCAAAAAGCCAAGTCCATATCCTGTCTCAGCCTGAATGTAGAGAAATTTTCCATTAAGATAGTGAAAAAGGATATTAGTGCTCTAGTAAACAGAGTCAATTACAACAGCTCTGTGCTGTCATCCACGCGATCTTCAGGGGACCTAGGAACTGCTTTATATTATGCAGCTTCTGAGTGTATTATTCACGAGGTGCTTTCTTCCATCTAGTTCCAAATGAAATTCTTTAAACATGAAGAACAGTTATGCCTGAAAGACTCATCTCTGGTAAGCCAAGGATCAGACACAGTACAAAACACCTAGAGATTTATGGGAAGCTCAATGATTTATAATAATGCCATAGTTATATTTCATAGTAAACACATGAAAACCCTCCCTGAACTTGGATGAGCTCAAGTTTAACCCAGCCAATGACTGTGATACAGTGGATCTTAGTTCTTTTATCCACCACTGTAAAACAAGCAAGCAAACAAACACAGAAGTCCAACCTGGAGCTGGTTTTGCTATGCCACATACATCATATGGTGCAATCTGTTGTCTTGAGGAATTTTCAGATCAAATGGTTGCTACAGCCAGTAACCCAAAGTACAATTTGAAGTAGAAATATCAAACTCATTAAGATCAGGAATGGATTCATCACCTTTTCTGTTTTATGAACACCATGACCTGAGTGAACCAGATTGCACTACAGATTCAAAGCAAGAATAAACCACAAATAGAAATGAAAGAACTGCAGCCAAAGTAAAAGCACATAGTCGTTCTCTTCTGTGAGAAGAGTAGTTTTCCTGTGTGCTAAATCTGCTCTGCCACACGTAGTTTCAGTTGCCTTTCTAGGCCACATGAATAAATAATTGAAGTTGCAATATATACTAGCTACATATTCCACCCAGTATGTGAAAAGGAAAATACAACTGGACTAAAAGAATTTTTCACTTCCACCTCTTCCTCTTTTATTTTTTTCAAGTGAACAGTACTTTCAAACTAGAATACTTAGATCCTTATGATCTTTATGAATTTCTTATGCATTCATCATTCTCACTATAATGAATGATAGTTAACTATTCCCAGGAGGTTAAGATTTACTTATCAAATGGTGTAATACAAAGAAATTCTAAGGCTTCAAAATTCAGCTAAAAATCACAATTCTGAAAACTTGATTTTGACTATTAGTGGTAATCAGGTCCAAGGATATATAAAAAAAGAAACACAGGGGTGGAGGGAAAGCTGATTTTTAAAGATCTGAACAATTCAGTTAAGAGTTTTGTACTGGACTCCTTAGAATAGAATGTGCTGTTCCTCAGGGATAAATTGCACATGGCCTGCTCCTCTTTGTGAATCTGCAGAACTCCAAAAAGTCCCAAGGGAAATGTGTGCTTACAGGCTACAGCAAGAAGTGCTAGAAAATGAGAGAAGAGTCAGTAATAAGTTGTCATTCAAGTTAGACAGAAGGTAGGCATGGAAGAAAATAAAAAAAATTAACATGGATTCTAGGTATTTTTGTTAAAAAAGAAAAAGTATGTGGCAGAAAACAGAGAAGCTAAGCATACATGAGAGACAGAGAACACAGAAGTCTGCTAAGTGTCATTTTTTATGAAACCAAAGGTTTCAGAAGTGAAAAACTATTCAGGATTCAACTCTTAATCTAGTGTTAGACAAGGACTAATTTCAATGAACGTTAATAGACATCCTCAATGGATGGAAAGGAAGAGTAAATGATTTCTACATCAATTTTTTATGAGTAAAACCTTTCATTAGAATGACACCCTAGTACAAGAATAATAAAGATACATTTTTTGTGTATTCTAGGGTCAAAACCTGTAAACGTGGTTGTTGGTTTGTTCGGGATTTTCTCTGAATGGCATAATTTTCTTAGCTGATACTATTCTATACTGCTTTTATCATGCTCATGTTAAGCTAAGGAAAGTCTGTCCTAGTATATACTTTCACTTTTAACCTTTTTGTTTGTTTGTTTTCTTGCCAACCTGTAATGTTTTCTTCTATGGATGGAGCATACATTGGTTAGAGAATTCAATACAGTGTCAATAAAAAGACTGAGAAATCAGAAAGCAATAAATTAGGAAGTCACTCTAAGCAATAAGACAAAATAATCACAAATGTTATTTCTAGTACCCTATAAATGAAGTAATATTTTTTTCAATTTGATTTCAGTTTTGCTTGAACACTGATTCTATGTTGAATTCTTACTATTAAAAGTTGTGTTAGATCAAATCATTAAACATGCAACATTCTACCTAAACACAACAGGATATCTTTCAAAACTAGCCTCCACAAGTTAGCACAGAGTTGCAGCTTTCTATGTAAAGACAAATGCACATGACCAGCTTGTAGAATAAGCACTGAAAACAAAGTTGTAATTACAAAAATATACCTAATATATCTGAAAGGTTGCTTTTCCTCTTGAGAATTTTTTGTTTAGTCAAACTTATTTTTTGGCCAATACTTCTAGCTCATTCTCTCTTCTTATTACTGGTTCAATAGCTCCCAACATACTTTCTCAATACCTTATTAAATAAACGTTTATGGAATTTACAATGCAGTGGTGCAAGAGTTACATTATATGTACTGTATACCTCCACAAAAAACCTCTGAAAGCTAAGGCTAACAAAAACATCTATTCATTTGACTTCTGCAGGTATCCACTCTTAACTGTGCTGACAGTCTTCCTTATGCTATTTTTAACACAACCCACTTGCTTTCTGAGCTTGCTGTAATCTATATACATAATGTCCCATGCACAAGTGAACCACTGGAGAAAAAAATTAAATATTTCCTCATTCTTCTCAAAACAAAAACAAAAACAAGGAGGAAACTAAATATGACCTTCGAGGCCACATCTGCCAATACTCAGCTACTTACTCTTATGCTCAACTATTTTCAAAAGCAAGAGTTGAATCTCACATTCATCACAATAGCAATATTCCCTCCTCAGTAACTCTTTTACTATTCCTGTTGTAGTGTCTAAAAGTTACACTTCTATATTTGAGGGAAAACTTGGGACAGAACAAAGGACCAATCTGTAGTAAATTATTTTTTACTTGTATTTACTCTCATTACTCCTCTGCTCTAAGAAACCACTGATGGTCAGGAGTCAATGCAAAAATCATAATATTTTGATGTGAAATCAAGGGCCATGGAAAAGCAAAAAAAAGCAGAAACACACATGTGACCAAGATGTTCAATTTAAACTGAGAAATAACACAATACATTCACAAGACAGCCCAGAATGCCATAGCTTTAATATCAGCAAGAAGTATATATCCAAAGAAGGTGGTGCATTATGAGAAATTAAATTAATATGTGTGACATTAAAGAAATGGTTTATTAAAGTTCAAAGAGAAAGCTGGGTGATTTCAATAGCATTTGAAAAATAAATCTTAGGAGGTAGATGAAATGTCTGAATCTATTTTATAGATAAGTACAATTAATTGATGGATGTTTTCAAAGGATTTGTTATTGCTGCATCTTTCAGATGTTGAGAGGTCACAAGGGGGAGAAAATATAGTTCTGAGAACATACTAGGATGAAGGCAACCAGGGTGGAATAGCTTGAAAGGAGACTAATATTTAGAAACCTGTGAAAAATGTAAAGAAGTGTCTTTAAAAAAAAGTAATCAGATTGGAAAGTTAAGAGAATAAATATTGTGTGGGGTAATATCTGCTTTCAAAAAAGGAACCAAATGCTTATTGGAGACAAGTAAATAAAAACTCCTGATGAAGAGTTGTATTCCAAAATAAAGGAGTTTGAATTTCCCTGAGAATGGAATTCAAAACTGGCAATATCTGTTACAATAATTATTGCTCATTACATGTATTAAAACAGTGCCTGAGGCCCCAATGAAAGTTCATTTCTCATTACACCACTACTTATAAACACATGATAAAAATCACAATTTAAAAAATACTGACAATAGGTTGATAAACAGGAGAATTGTGATCTCTCTTACATGCTTAGGGAGATTAATTTCTTATTCCATGTTGAAAGTGGGATTTTTATTCTTAAACTGTTGAGGTAATTAAGAAAATTTTACATGGGATTGCAATTGAGGAAAAAACACAATACAGGAGGAAAAGATTCATTGTGACTTATTTCCCAGCTGTTGAGATTGTATAAGTACAGTAGCTGGATTTTTCTCTTTCACTTTTGAAGGTGAGATTACTAAGTATTTCCCCACTGATTGTGAACTGGGTCACAGGAGAAGAAAGGATCAGGTTTAAAATATTCCTGTGTATGGGGGATTAAAACCAGGACATTACCTTGTGTTTGAGAAGCATTCTAGGTGTGCAAGAGGCAAGTCTGCAAACTGACTTTCAGCAAGCTTTCAGAATTTGAGGAAAACTGTCATTTACTAACCAAGTAAGTACAGCTATACAGAGGCCTTTATGAAGCTAACTAGGATAAATTTCAGAATCCAACAGAATGAAATCAGTCTTCTCTTACACCCTATCACAACAGATCATTATGCAGTGTAACAGGTAATGTAGAAGAGCTCCATCAAGCCAGTAAGCAAATAGAAAGTATCTGGAAATTATCTGCAAATACTGTTATTATTTGGAAACAGTTGTCAAAACATATATTTTTGAGGAAGTATCTATCTCATCAATTCCTAAAAAGGGAGATTTCTTTAGAAGCAGTAATTAAAAAAAAAAAAAAATAATTTTAGGAGAAAAAGAAAATGTGTTTTCTGAAGCAGCTAATTTTAATTTCATTTTGGAAGTGCCTAGGTGTTTTTAAAATTTTCTCTTCATTAAGCAAGAACACACTGGTAACTGAAAGCCTAGAATCTCAGCTAAATGAGGACTGAGCTCCTAACACATGGACTGCTGAAGGTGATTGGGCACTAACTAGATTTTAAATGTATTATACCTCCTAATTTGATCAGGGACAGTTAGATTCTAAATATATGCATATTAAGTCCTGTCTACACTTCCAACAGGCCAAGTAAAAAAAAATCTCAGATCCTCGAAAAGAACTGTGTGTATTGATGATGGGGTATTTTTTTTTTTTGCTTCCAGACATGTGGAGGTAGTTTATGAGCCAGAGCTGGATGCCTCACTACAATGTAAAATGAACAGAAATATGGGTGCCCAGGGGTAGGATTCACAGTAATCAGCTCCTGAAACAGGGAAATGCATAGGCCAGCCAACAAAAAATTTCATAGATCAGCAATGTTGCCTCCCTCTTTTAAGTCCATAAGTGCAGCCCAAATTATGTGCTTATGTGAAAGAGGAATTCAGAGACTAGAATCCCATCTGCCCTTAAACTCCTTTGATTATGGAAAATTGGTTCACTCTTTTCACTTAAAACCTGTCTGCCAAAGGTGGAAAAAGAAACGTTAAAATAGACTAGAGATTACAGCAGTTTCTAAGGAAACCAGAATCAGTGCCCTCCTCATGCAAAATGAGCTGAAATTCATACCTCTCACCTCCCACAGGAGTGCCCCCTCCACTACTCACCTAGGGCTAAGCCTAGGGCTAAGCCACACATCAAATATAGCAAGCACAAAGCAGATGCCTTATGATAACTGTCAGGGTACATACCCTCTAATCCCATTATAAAATCCTTTGAGGCTATAATCCTATCATTTTGAGGTAATCATTTGAAAAAAAGCTGTATCTGCTACTGTTGTAACACTCAAATTTCAAATAAAAGCAAAGATTAAGGAAAGGCTAACAAAACATAGAAACGGATAAAACAGTGGGGAAAAATTGGAAATGCTGCACACTCCCTGTAAAAATCATTTCAGTAGCACATGACCTATAACCAAAATGTTATTCTTAGAAGATCATGCAGATTAAAAAAACAAAACAAAACAAAAAAAAAAAAAACACCAAAAACATGCAAATAAGACATTTTGCCAGAAACAAAAGTTCTCAAAGCACAGAGACAACAGATACTTGTGACACTCTTTTAGAATAAGAACATATGCTGATAGAATTATTTACTGTTTAATTAATAACTGAGAAACTAGAGCTGGAAAAAAGCTAAAAAATCTTACATTCTACTGTAGACATACTAAACAATCCCTTTTCAAAAAACCTATATTTCGTTATTTAATACAGAAAGACAGTTTTAAAAATATTTGAAAATGAACAGGCCTACTTTTAAAGAAATGCTTCTGTTACAATTCCACACATCCTCTGTAGTGTTGTGATCAAAACATTAATTTCTAGATTAATTTCAGCAGCAGAAGAAATACACATGCTGAACGTAAACAAGGCAAAACAATAACAGATGTTCCAAGATGTTGGGCATACAAAGGAATATAAAGCTAAGAGAGGGACCATGAAGATGTGGAAATTACCAAAACCTAGGAGAGAAATAAAATAAAACAAGGTATGAAAGCAGTACAGAATACAGAAGAAAAATTTTGGAAACAAGAACCTTAAAAGTTAAGCATGATGGCAACTAATATGCTTCTATGGATTGATGGTAAATGTCATACCCCTACAAGTATCATTAGCTATGCAATAATAATTGTTGGTCCCAGAATGCAGGAAAATGCTAACCCACTTACATCTAAAACAAATACATGAAAAATTAAATGTTTCAGACTGAATGAAACTTAGAGCAGATGATTTGCAGCAGCTTGAGGGAAGAGATAGGGCCTATAGCCTGAGGAAGGCACTCAGCCTCCATGAATTGGCCAAGAATAATACTTGCACATTTGTAAGTGATTGCAGTAAGTGTTAGTTTTCTTTCCCAAGTGTGGAATGTTTGTGCTAAACGTGGAACCCAATAACTGAAACAAAATTTGCTGCAAGACAATGACTGCAAAATGCTTATATTTAAGCATTGCTTAGATAAGTAACTTTGCTACTTCTGTAGCAGTCAATAAGTTTAGACTAGGACCTACTGAAATTCACTGGACACCTCCTCACTTTTATATGTCTTTTTTCCTATTTTGTGCTTCATGTAAGCCTCATGTCTATTCTGTTCTTGCCTCTGACATTTTCTTACAATCCTTGGAAAACAACAGACTTCCCTAGAAAGCCAGCATACCCGTACATGTCTCTTTAATGACTAGGCTCTTAAATACAAAACTAGCAAGGACTTTTAATAGCATCTGCCAATGATTCAGTGACAAGATGCTGCATATAAAACAAAGGAAATTTCAATGGGAATATGTTCTGAGAGTAAGGGAAATACATTTTTTAGCAGGAGAGAAACACCATTTTCTACTGTCCTAGTATTTGGTGCCAAATTTGGTATTTGTTTAGAACGTGTTGAAGTATGACAAACTGACGTATGGAAACAGCCACACATACAAGACCTTCAGTAATTACAACATGTGAAGTATGCCTAGAAATTTCTGATTAATAATCACATTAATGTGTTACATTTTGTTTTCAAACCTGATTTGCCAGCGTTGTTACAACACTTACTGAACTTTGTTGAATGCTGATTGCTGAGTTAATCCATATCACAGTAACCTGACATCTGAAATGCCCTGACAACGGCTGCACCAATACCCATTAACTAGCTTGCATGTGCAGTTTTCTGTAACAAGCAAGACACAATTCAAGGTCATTACTATTACAGGTACTGATGCCATAGAGAAGAAATAAAAAATAATGTTTCAAAATCAATGAAGAATGGAATGAATAATATACTTCAATGTAAACAAAAGTTTACTCTAAATGTACACTATAGTAGTTAATATTGTTAAATATTGTGCTTAGCTAAATTCATGAATAAATGTCTGTTATCACCGACTGTGGGTGTCTGAGTTATCGAGAAAGTTTAGTTTGGCATTTCTAACCTTAAGGAAGTTTAGGCATGGTAGCTGATACTTCTACCAGAGAAGCAAGTAGGTACACAAGGTCTGCATGGCTAAATTTGTCAATATAAATGTAGGGCAGTATAAGCTAGCTACATCACGACTTGGCATGGTTGGACACAAGGCATGTTCAGATTGTGCCAAGCAGTTTTGGGTACTCTGCCATTTTGTGTCCTGGCTGTTTGAAATGGTGCTTTGAAGTGGACTACAACCATCTTTGCTTCTAGCAGAACAGACATAAAATCATAGAATCATAGAATGGTTAAGGTTCCAAACCCCTGGCCATGGGCTGGGTTGCCTCACACTGGACCATGTCGCCGAAGGCTCTGTCTAACATGGCCTGAAAGGTTATTTTTTGGTTTGTTTAGAAATAAAGAAACAGTAACCCAAGTGCTATACAGTGTTGTTTACAGCAAGAAACTACAAGAAACTACTGATTAAATACAAATGTTCATTGAAACCAGGGGGATCCCTCTAGATCTTTATCCCATTGTCTTTGTCAAAGACAAAGGAACAAACCCTCAACCTTTGTCAAAGACAAAACCAAAAAAGTGTTTGCAAGCTTCCCCTATCACTCACAGGTAAATATTTTGAAACTAGAACAATTATTCTGGGTAGAGCTCTTTTTCTGATAAATTATTTATTAGGATTTCTCCATGTAAGGAGGACAAGAAAAGAAAAATTATCTCAGAGAGTTTTAATTGACCTACAAACCAGCTTTTATCCAATACTAATTGAAACAATAGGCATTTTCATTTAGCTTCTTGATTTTATTTTATTTTATTTTTTTTTTTTTGCCATACAGTTAGCAGCTGCCTGGTTTGTATTAGACACAACATGCTTTTTAATAAAAAGTTTTACAAAATGTCTGGAGCGCTGCCTGTGAAATAATAATACTACTGCCTCTTGACTCTTCCAACTTTTCATCCCGTGAAATTATTTTAACTGTGTTGCACATTATTATCAGTTGGATAGAGCTTTGCTTTGCTTTGTGGAGAGAAATATCCAGAAGTACTGTGTTTTCCCACACAACTGAAAAATCAGCATTCTGAGAGTAAGCACCAGGCTTTACACACTGCTTCTGTAGCACACACATGTTCTCTGTGCCTTTTTTACTTCCCTAGTGTTTGATAGATATGGGGTCCTGTAAAATTTATGGCTTAGTCTGCCTATGAAAGCTGTTGCTGTGGTGCCTTACAGATTTATGTCCTCAAAGATCTGCACAGCAACTCCCATCCAGCTTTGAGAGGATAAAGTCTAGTAAGTTTTCTGCAGCTTCTCTGACCTTCTCTGTCTATTCCTTCTGTGCAAACAATTCATCTTCTTTGGTGCTGTCTGCAAGCAGAACTCTATTGAGCCAGTTGACTGGTGTCAGGGATTTCCCTAGCTGGCTACCCCTTTGCTCTTTCCTCTGTGCTGTCACAGCAGAGAAATGACTGCGTGGCAGGCTAAAGATGATATTTTGTGACGAAGGGTACAAATTGAGTGGGAATGAAAAAGATGATAGTGTGCTTATACATAGATTTTGGGGAGAGGAAAATCATAACTGAAAAAAAAAGGCCAATATAAGCTCTCATTTTTGTATTATGCAAATTAAATGTTTTGCTATACCCAAAATTATACTATAGAATGGATTATTACCATCTTTGAAATAATTTTATATGTTTGTGGGTCTTGCCAGGTCTTAAAAGGATTATAAAACTATTTTTTCAATAGAACTAGACTACATTGTTTGAGTAGTATGGTATTATAGCTGTTGGTGAAATATGCTGCACATAACAAAGACAGAAAATCTTTAGAGAAAGTATATTAGTTACATCAGATATAAAAGGTAGTTGAATCTGGGACCAAATCAACTCTCACTTTAAAGAGCAGTAGACTGAAAGGGTCATGCCATTACGGTGGGCTCTAGTTTAATAAACTGGAAAAACTCAGTCTGTTTAAGGTATATATGGTCAATTATTCGATTACATGGTAAATTATGGAAAACTTGGAATTATCTGTACATTTTTTTGAAACCAAAAACCCCACCACCGCTCCAAAAAGGCATCATACAAGATGGTTAATTTAAAGAACTAATAAATCACCCATAACAGTAACAAAAAATATGTAGGTCCTTAGGATTACTAAAGGTTAAAGATTCGAAAGACTTTTATAGGTCAAGGAGTCAGATCAATCATATAAACTTATATTGCTTTTCAGAATTAAGGACATCTATGATACAACTACAAAACTGCAGCTCTGAAGCCTCCGAATATTAACAACAACCCTATTCAGATACTCCTAACAACCCTCTTTTCTTTAGACCTTCTAAACTGTTCCCCATGCCTCCATGTTATATCTTTTTCTAATATTAAAATTTTTGTGCGTGTACATGCTCTTGATATCTGTATTAATACACATATATCTACTATCCAAATTTAAGCTGAGAGTAATATTAGACACCAGCTTCTAATGATTTAGACGAAATCAGAACTCAACAGTAATACCACAATAGTATATTATATGGGTTATTTTTTGGCTTGGTACACTGGAGCTGTATTACATTTCATATCTCCTGTAGGCAGGATGACAAGTATAGGTGGCAAGAATTGCAGGAGCTGAGGAGGGTCAGGATGGCAGAGCTGATCCTCTGCCATCTTGAGGGCAACTCCAGCAACATGGATCAGAAGGACAGTGTTGTACCGTAACAGAACAGTAGCAGTCAGATGTGATAGCCCGTCAGTCAGCATCAGTCGCAATGAAGCATCACTGTAGCAAGGTCCCACACAATACAAGACAGGAAGAATTAGCTGTCAACACTTGCTAAGTTCAGGAACCATGCACTAATTAAAGGAATGAATCACTATCCATTAAATCCTCCCAGTGATGCTTAAGATTGGAAAAGCAAAACAACAACAAAAATGAGCACCCACTTGAATTCAGTGTCTTAACCATTGACATTTTGCAGAGAAATCAAATCAGTTTTCAAGTTGATTCAAAATGTGAATAAATTTCCCACATGTAATTCACATTTATATGGGAATTTATAAGATCATATCTATTTTTTGAACAATATGTCTAAAATAGGCAAAGCCTAGGAAAACACTGTTGCTCAAATTGAACAAATATTGTTGCTCAAAGTAAGCAACAAAAACTTTAAACTGCTGGACATTCATATGCATAAACATACAGCTAATGTGTCTGGAAGCTAAGTGTAAATCCTAGGAGATATATTTCAAAAACATTTTTACTAAAAGTAGAATTGCAGATAAAATACAAGGGTCAGACACCAGCAAGTCCTCATTCTAAGCCTACAACCACTGAGACAGGTTTATATTTTCTTCAGCAGAACTGTATTGAGGTGTCTTTGCCATCACTCCTTCACTTCCACTTCTCTCTGTGCTTCAGAGTACTACACACAGCATCTTGTAGGGCACTCTTCAAACAGTCACTAAAACAGTTTTGTTGAACTCACTCACTCATGTACACACAGAAAGATACTACCAAAGCCACATAGATTTAATCTGATTCATTTCAGTGATCTGGTTTTCAGCATACTCCCACAAGCAGTTACATGGGGAAAAAACAGAGGGACAGAGAACTACAAATATGGCAGTAGGTATAACCCTGAGTCAGGGTTGGGCTAGGAATTTTTTTTTTTTTAGATAGTTTTTTAACCCAAGTTTATCACCAAATAAAATACAGCATGTAATTACATTTTTGGAAATATACGCTTGTAGTCATGTAATAATTCATTAGATATACTAGAAGAATATCCAACACTGAATCTTTGAACCCTCATACATTTGTTTAACATTATGTGCTGATAAAAAGACTCACTTAATATTCATGTTGTCACCTAGTGGCTAAAATACAACTCTAAGAAAATCTTGTCAGTAAGGCATTTATTAATGCATCTTCAATCTGTGGGATGAGGCATCAAACCCTGGACCGTTAACCTTGAAGAAAGGACTGAGCAATGTGTACTTTTTAAGGAATTTCCCTGATAAATGAAGGTACGGAGCTAGGAGGGCTGCTCTGGAAATCCTTGTGCAGCATACACACTGCAGGTGGTGCCATCTCATATAACACTAAAACGGTACTAGGTTGTATCAATTCACTGGGTCAGCCTAAAGGGAATGCTAGAGCTCAGATTGGTGTTCTGCACCATCTATATTAAACTTCTGTCCCCAAGCTTCAGACACCATTCACTAGTGTTTAAAGTGAATCAAATTCTGTTAATTTTGGTATACTTGAAACATTTCAGCTGAAAATGGGAAATAAAGGCAAGCTGAAAGAGTAAATCACATTTAAAGTAGCACTGTCAAGTAGATCTTCAAGCACATTCATTTACATACCAGCCAGATTCTTATTACTATCCCCAGCTGCTTGGCCTTGTCCTGGCAATCACAGGATTATAGAAACAGCATGTGTCATCTCATTTCATCCACCAGATATAAACAACATAACACTATTCATGACCTGGACCTACAGCTGTACTAAGAAGTGTGGCCAAGCTGAAATGGAAGCATAAACAGAAACACGGGTTTGTAAATAACTAAATCTTAACATTTTCAGAACTTTATGGATATATTAAATATCCATTGAATCCTGGAAGTGTTAATGATAACCTCAATTATTTATTTTTTTTTTTACCACTATTTTCTTAAACATAATTCCATGTAACCATGACTAGCATTTTCAGAAACATTTTATATGGAAATACATGAAACTTGCCTTTAGCGCTGATTTTTTTTTTTTTTTGCTAGCTGTATATTACTGTTACAGCTTAATCTATTAAAGAAACAGAAGTGGACTACCATTTTCTTGGAACTCTGACGCCATAAAGTATTTTAAATTGTTCAAGAATTTTTATCCATATGTGCTGCTACAAGCTTTTTATGTGGCTTACTAAGGCAATCCTTCTAGAAGCAAGATATTAAATAAATGATTATAATTACACCTCTTTATTGAAAAATATTTGTTTGGGTTTTGTAAATATTAGCATTAGATATCTGCTATATCAGTCATCTTCAATTACAACAAAAATTTTTTGAGATGTAAGTCATGTGAAAAAAAACTAATCAAGCATGTTTTAGCTAGAGTGGGAAAATGTACCTCTATCTCTTAAAGGGCAAGTGGATAATTTATAGATGATTAACTAGAGAATGGACAGCAAGAACTGATAAAACTCCCTTTACTGACAGGAAATCCTTAACCAGATTTCCTTTTAAGGTTGAACAACTTTTCCTGGTACCTTCCCAGCGTATTTACTTTTGATGGTTTTGATCTTTTAGAAGACAGAGTAAAATTTTTTCCTAATGGATAAATGAATACACATACCACATTTCATAATATGTGTAATTTTAAAGTACAAGTGTACTTACACTTAAAAAAATACAAATCCAAGTTTCATGTGTAGATTCAGCTGTTTAACATATATTCATAATCAAAAAGAAAAATAAACACATTATAGATCTATGTTCTCTTTAAGGTACTTGAATGTATTTTTCCTTGTTAGACACGTGATACATTTTTTATCGTACAGTATCAGCTACAGTTAATTAGCTGACGTGTAAATACATCTCTCTAATTTTGTCTTATTCTCTGTACATTCTAATCCCAATGAAAAATTCAAATTTTAGTCCCTCTCTCCAATCTCTCCATCTTCAGAACTAGACTTAATGCACCTGTCTGTCATACTAGAAGATAATAAACAAGTCACTATCAGATTTCTGTTTCTTTAAACTTCTAAAAGGTACAGTATTATCATAAAGTCAGTGAAATACTCCCCATTTTCAATGAATCGTACCTTCCTGAAACTAGATGTTTCAAGGAAATGAACAGAACCATTTCTGAGTAAGCATGTCATTGTCCCTTAGATTTTTCCTGTCACTTTCTCATCTTTTCTCTTTAATTCAACCTACACTGACTTGCCTTCAAAAATAAATTAACAAACACCAACTGGAGATATCCAACTGCAGTTTTTAATCTTACAATCACCATTTTCTTTCAAAATAGTGACTAGGGCTTGTTCTCATGTAAAGCATAGTAGACAAAATATCTGAGTATTCTTGCAAGAACAGAGCCTTGATGCAATGATGACATTTGACTCTGCATATTTTCAGTATAAAACAGACCTCAGCTCACCAGGTCCTTACACATGCAGTTAGGCACGTTTGCTCATCTCACTGCTTGCCAGTTAAGTACATGATTAAGTAGTTCACTAGCTAGAGCCAAGGCTAGAAGCTGGAAGGTTGCACATAACAGTCAGAAATAAAACCAAGTAGTTTCATAAAATAAAGCTGATTCATTTCTGCTTCTGACTGCTTCGCCAACTACTCCACATTCAGTTTCTTCACAATATATAGGACACATCAGTTTGGTTTTTATTCACTGAATGAAAACACTTTGTACAGAATATATTAGAAAATGCCACGAAAATAAGGATGTCATTTTAAGTTAACAACATTATCTTTCAAAATTTTTGCATTTCAAAATCATTACAACTTTTACCAGACTTCACCTGAAAGCTCAAATCTAATTCAAAAGGTATTTGCAACACTGAATTCTCTCTATATTAGAATAAGTAAGTTTAACATTGCAGAAGAATCATATTCAATCATACAAGAAAAGACATAACTGAAAATATGGAACCATTTTTCAACAAAAACTTCAGTTGTATTAGTATTAGAATATATTGATACCGTACTTTTGGACACAAGGATGATTCTGAAAACATGTCAAAAAAATCAGTGAGATTTTTTGAGCTAAACCCTCCCCTCTTTTATATCTTTTTTGCTTCAGATTCATAGAAAACTATTTTAAAATAATAATAAAAATATTAAGATAAGACAAAAATCATATTTTGGTTGATAGAATATTATCCCTTCTTCCACACAATGGCAAATACAGACACATTAACATTTTAATCCTTATTTAAAACAAAGGTAGGATTTTGAAATCTCAAAATCTCTATCTTATTAAATTTTATTAAACTGCTTTTCACAGGTGCCAAATTCAGTCTTTCAGGATGCTTAATCACTCTCTTTTCATGGAGCTTTCTGGTAAATTTCTGCAAGTTGTAGAAATTTTCATGTAACATACTTTTAATTTCTTCTTTTTCAAGGCATCTCATTACATGAAGATTTTCTGGTATTACAAGAGATGACTTTCCTGGCAACTTCTTTGTAAACATTTTTCAAGGTTCCTGATCTAATTTTTTCACAGCTCCTAAAACATCTGTCATAAGTGATTAAAAAGTGTAAGAATTCATAATGCTCTGTTTGAGAAAAAATAATTAAACCAGCTCCAATGAAATGAGAATTACCTGAACTTGATGACAGTTTCTTTGATGCTTAAAAAAGTGAAGGTCTTTTTTTTTTTTTTTTTTCTTTTTTTCCTTTACATAAGATTTCATTTGTATTTTCCACTATAATTTCAGATCCAAGTGGAATAGAAGTATCAAATATTATGATAAAATGTTACCATGGTATCTCTGACCTCTGAGAAAGAAAGCCCCAGTAATTTCATTAACCTCTTTGTTCTTGTGAGATTTAAATTCCACATCAAGAGACGTAGATAGTTTGGATAATCATCTTGTTCTCAAGGTGATATTTGAACTGAAGTTCCAACCATTTTGAAGATTACTTTTCACAATGTGCAACATAAAAAAAAAAATTCCATTCTGCAAGGTAAATCAAAGTTAGAATTAATTTGAGATCTGTGTGGCTGAATATGCAAGCTCTTTGTTATTTAGACATTTTTCTACAGTACGTTATCCTTTGAGGGAAAATATATGTATTTATGGCACTGCAAAAATAGGTTCATGAGCAAACCTATGTTAAAAAGATGGAAGGAAAGGCTAGGGGATATCTGACTAAAGCTGTCCTGAAAGTGTACATTGGCCCCATATCTTGTAACATCGTTATTAGCCAGAGGGATTCTTTGGAGTTTTTTGTGTGTATTTCCATAGCAGTTGCTTCCCAGCAAGTCTGTTTCAGACTTTTGGAAAAAAAAGGAGAAAAAAAAAAGTGAATGCAATATCCTGCTTCTTCTTGAAAAGCTAGGGTTTGCAAAACCAAGCCTGCTTCTAAATTGACCCCTAGATCATATTTTAATGTGGATAACCCTAGTATGCATGGGGAATAAATAACCCTTTTATGCATTGCGGAATAGCTATTATGGGGGGCCTAATTGGGTCCAACTGTCAGAGAAGGGAAGAACATCTTTGATCATAGGCTTGTGAAGCTGGTGAAAATGGCTTTAAACTAAAGTTGCCAGAGGAGGGGAGCCTCAATCCATCTCACTCCTTTCAGTTTGATGCTGGTGCCAGCAAGAGACAGCTAGAGCCTAGAAAGGGATCACAGGACAGCAGGGGAGCACCTGAAGAACAGCACAAAGGAATTTCAACCACTCTAGCAATTAAGTTATCTTCATCAGAAGATGAACTTAAATGCCTCTATGCAACCCCTCATAGTGTGGGGAACAAACAAGAGCAGTCAGAGATGTGCACATACCTGCAGGTCTGTAATCTTACTGGCATCACAGAGATGTGGTGGGATGGCTCTTACAATTGGAGTGTCAGACTGGAAGGATACAGGCTCTTCAGAAAGGACAGAGAGAGAAGAAGAGGAGGGGGTGTCACCCTGTGTGTCAATGACCAGCTGGTGTGCGTGGAGCTCTGCCTGGGAAAGGACGGGTCAGGATTAAAGGAAGGGCAGGGGCAGGTAACGCTATAGTGAGAGCCAACTACAGGCCACCCAGCTAGGAAGACAGAGTAGATGAGGCCTTCTGTACACAGATAGGAACAGCATCACATTCACAAGCCCTGGTCTTCATGGGGGACTTCAACAACACAGCAGAGCTTAAGCAATCCAAGAGGTTCCTGGAATGTGTTGATGATAACTTCCTATTCCAAGTGACAGCAGCCAGCTAGGAAAGGTGCTAGGAGATTCCTTAGGGCAGAGAGGAGGGCATACAGCAAGGTGTCTATGCTGGGCTATGCTGGACTTTAGGAGAGCAGATTGTGGCCTCTTGAGGGATCTGCTTGATAGAGTACCATGGAATAAAGGCCTGAAGGGAAGAGAGGCCAGAGGAAGCTGGTTAGTACTCAAGGATCACCTCCTCCAAGATCAGCAGACGTGTTTCCTCATATCTAAAGTTATCCTCATCTTATTCTTGCTATTATCTTATAGCAAGAAAATAGTTTACTTCCTCCTCTCCCTACACTGCATTCAATAGTTTATAATTCTTCCTCATACCTAAAGGTATTCTCTCTTTAATACTCTGCAAAATATGAATTTAAGAGACACTTGCAGCACTTAAATCATTGATTCATGCTTCCTGGCTGCATGCATGCTACTGCCCTCTTCTGACATACACTGCCCTGTGTAAAACTGCATGTAAATATATAACACCAAAGTCAATAGCGGCCACACTAAGACAGATTTAGTGCTGTGCTACTGTTAGCACAATATATTAAGTCAATGTAGACCTATAGCTATGATATACACAGAACTGTTAAGGGAATACAAACAAATATGAACCTAGTTCATACCATTTTATGCACTACTTCTGAATTTGGACCAGCTTTCTCGGTCTCTTCTACATTAACAAGATACATACTGGGGTTTTCTTATGTAGTGTGTAATATCTCTTTATTTTGATCATACAAAGTGTGGGAGGAAAATCTTGTAATTCCAGTAGTTTGCTCTATATGAGATTTGATTGCTCTATAGTTAATCCTCTAGGTAGTCATGAAACGAGAGAATAGCACTGCTTCAATATAAAGAAAAAAAAAATCTGTTATATTTTATGAAAACTAGTCAAACAAACAATATGTTTGGGAGTTAATAGGGTTTCCCTTTGCTTTTTAGGCTATTCTTTTGAGCTAATTATTAAGATCCAGAGTTTGTTAGAAAAAGATGATGGAACTTTGCAGAGGGATAAGAAAGGGAAACAAAGAATTGGGGATAAAAGAAAAAAGTTAATTTTTGAAAACTTGCAGATGAGAGTTTTGGAATGGTGGACTTAAAAGATCAAAAATTATTAGTAAAACAAACATACAACATAGTTGAAAGACACTTGAGACAAAGCTACTAGAAAGAGGTGTAAGACCGCTCTTTTGCAATACTGCAGAACATCTGAATGAATGAAACCCATGCTGTATGATACAGAAGAATTCTCTTCTGGTGCTGAAATGAAAAATGGAACAAAACAAAAGAAAATAACCCCAGAGCAGCAGATAAAAAAAGAATAAGCTGCTTTTCATTGTCTGGAATTATTATTTTGATATTCTTGTACATTGGGGGATTCAATTATTGTTAAAGGTAGTGAAGATAGGTAATCTCGATCTACCCAAATCTGGAAATGTTCAGATTTATTAGTGACATTTGCTAAATGATGGCTTTAAATGTTGGAATGCAGTGCGAGAAGTAACTACCTGTAATAATAATAATATTACCTAAACACAAGTGTACTTTAATGCTTGTTTAGTTGAGAATGTAATTAAAAACACTGCATCACCAAAATGAAACTAAAAAAACAGTCTAATTGCTATCTACTAACAAGCAACTGCTCAGAACAGATGGAAGCAAGCCTTGTAAAGGAGATTTTCTGAAACGGGAAATGAGGAAAAACCTTAACTTTATTTCAGTAGCAAAATATCTTAACTAGAATTATCTGAATATTTCATAGATGAAAATTACACAACATTCTTATGAATGATAAATAAATATCCAGCCAAGACAAAACAGCATTGTTAATTCCCATAAACATGGCAATCAGAGGAAACGGACTTGCAGGACTGGAACTGAAAAGATTTAGGATGCAAAAGAAACCCTCAGGTTTCTATTTTTTATGAGTTTCTGCCTGGAACATGATAATTTTCCTGCATACCTCTCTATTTCTCAGGCCATTTCACTCATTCTTTATCTGACGTGGGCATTAAAGACTTTACTGTCACTCATACTACTTGGCAAAGAAGCACAGCCATTCTCATATCGTTTGTTACCTGATGCCATGGATGTCATCGTGGTTTTGCAACGCTTGAGTCCCTGTGAATAAAAATAATAACTCATTCCCCTGATCTTAAAATAAAATTAAATACATCTTAGAGGGATTTTTCTCTAGTGCAAGTCCTATACTCTTGCTGACCTCACCTACAGCAGCATAATTCCCTTCTCACAGTGGTGACACATAAAAGAGGTTAGAAATAGATAATAGCTATAGGGTTTTTTTTTCATCAGAATTTGCTTAGTATCTTCTCAATGTTTTAACTCCATACTTTTACACATCTCTTTGCCCTAGGTGTAGGAAATATCTGTAATTCTGTTTGGAAGCAAAAACATTGATTTAATAGGAAAATTTGTAATTCTGATATTGCAAGCATGATGAAGTTGTTTTTCCTCTAGATCAGTCAAACCTTAAAAAGTCAAAGTAACGTTGTATACAAAAATAGAAATCAGTGAAGAAAAAAACCACCAATCAAAAATCTGTTTGAAGTCTTTAACACAGTTTCTGAGCTTAATAATAAATAAAGAAATATTTTTGTTTCAAATGAGAAAGTAAATTTACATGTCACCAGGACTGCATGGGAAACCTAGACAAAGTCAAAATAATGTATTCTCTTTAATGGATACCCAACTCAAAATGACAAACAAAGGTAAAGTCAAAGGCATTATCTTAAAATAAATACATTAAGAAAAACTAAGTGACTTTTTTCTGTAGCCAGTACTAATACAGGAGAATTTCTGAAATGCTCTGATTGTACAGAGATCATTAACTTCTCTAGCAACTGTCCGACATCTACTGGATAAAACTAATCATAAATTTGAGTTATATTTTTGTCAAACGTTTGTATTCTCAAATCATAGCCAGAAAAACTGCCAAAACCATGATTTTCTCTTTCCC
>NW_009934428.1:48000-66070 GCF_000696875.1 Nestor notabilis
AGAACCAGCATGTTAATTGATTCTGCTATTTCCTGCTACCACCTTCATATACAATACGTATAAATGTATTTGTATATACATTTTATGAATTAACACATGGACAAAGTAAATAAATAAATAAATATAGAATTTTCGTTAATAGAGTAATGAGATGTCAGTTGTTGAATTATTTCATTAAGGATACAGAAACAAGGATTAAAAAATAAATTGCAAAGTCTCTTTTGCACAATTTTATGCTATCATTTGTCAAAGCTGACTGTCAAGAACTGTGGAGGTTCTCTATGTTGAATGACTGAGAAGTAAAACAGCAAATAAAATTCAGGGATGATACGTTTTAATACATAAGAAAAAAAAAATAATCTCAGTTACTGTGTGACTAGGTAGATTCCCTGAAAAGAGGTCATACATACAAGATCTCTGGAAACATGTTCAAAAAATTAAGTGAGGTATAAGGATTTAACAGGAAAGATCAGGAAAATACAGGATACCATTATACAGAGAACTAATATGTCCTTGTCTTGAATACTACATGCAGTTATTATCTCAGTATAAAAAGGAAGCAGAGATAGAAAAAGAATAGAGGCAAAAAGGACTGTCAGAAATGTGGAAACACTCTATAGAAGGAAAGAGTAAATAAACTTTAAGGGTTTTTTTAAAGAGACGAGAAAGGGAATGATATAGGTCTCGTAAATCATGAATGATTAGGAGAACATATGTAGGAGATGATGTTTGATTTGGTTGTCCTCTGAATGCTTCATTTGATGTCACTTGAGTCATGGGTTTTCTACCATATGGTTTCACTCCAATCCTATGAAACCCAAACTGGAGTGTTGGATGTCATAGCCTACTTTATCATGACTCATGAGGAAGATAATCTTTATCTTCAAGTATCTCCTTATCAGAACTCTGAATCTTCCAGAATCTTTAAAATGTTTTTTGTTGTTTTTGTTGTTGGTTGGATTTTGGGTTATTTGGTTAGCATTTTTGGTCATGAGTTTTGGTTCAGTTTTTATTCAGATAGGGTAGAAATCAGAATTATGAAACAAAGATAAATAAATTCAAGATATGAGGAAACAGTTCTGTCTTCTGGTTTGTTTTCTTTTTGTTCACTAATAATTCCTAAAATGCTCTATTTGTTCACTTTCTTGTACTATTTTCTCCAGCATCTGTCAGTGAGCAGAGAAGCATTCTATCTAACTGATGGAGAGAAGGTTCAGTGCTGAATGAGCCTTTGATCCAGTGCAGCATATTATGCACATTCAGACAGTGAAAATGTAAATTATAACTAGCTATTTAGAATAGTTAAGATCACTGAGAAACAGTGGCACAAATAAATCCTACAAGCTTATAAGAAGTCCTTCACTGATTACAATATTGACAAAGGAGGGCTAAGCACCTACATGGAGAAATTTTCCTCCAGAAAAATTGTTTATCATGCTGAATATTTAAAAAATAATGCAGCAAACTTGCAAATAGGGAAAACTTTAATACTGTTTTATAGTTTTATCTATAAAAAATGAGTCAACAGTAGAATGGCTTAAACAAGACAAGGTTTTTGTTAGCATTTAATAAAGTTTATCATGCCAAGGATTCTCCAAGCTAGTATCAGAAACTGGTGCAACAAGTAAGCAGCAGAAATTTTGGGAGTTAAAGGAATCTTTTGTACATCTCAATTCTGCTATGCAAATAACAGCCTTACCTCTATACAGGAAGGAGTTTGAGAGACAATGTAGGTGAAGAACAGTAAGTGAAACCTTAAATACATAAAATATATTTTGATTTTAAATTACCATCAAGAGACAGAGTGAAGAACTTCTTTATTCTTTTTTGAGATGAACAGAAAGTCAGGATACACAGAATTCATGTGTTCATAAAAATCACGGACATGTGCCCATTTGGCGTATGATAGGTAATTCTGAGAACTGTATTTTATAACAGAAAGCAATTATTTAGATATCAATAGCTGAGTTGTACTAAGGTGAACACCACTGCACTATAACCAAATGACATTATCCAGATTTAGTATGTCAGTTACTTATCTTTTATTGCTATAACTCAGTTTTTCAAGATGTACAACTTTGATTTTGAATAATATTTAATTCTGCATGGCCTCTAAGGAAATACGATTTCACGCTCTACTGTCAAGTTACCAAAAAAACAGGCAGTAATGCTGGCCTGTTAAGATGCCACATCCACTTAAGAAAACTTTCCATGATGAGGCACTCTATGAAATAGTAATCCAATTTGCATAAGGACTTGCAACCTTCATCTACTTTCGGATTCTTTTCCAAATTTTAAGTATTCTGTATTTTTGTATCACTGTAATCTCACACACAGGCTTGCGTCATATGCCCTAGAAAGCTAAGGTCCTCAATACCCTTCTGTGCTATGAAGTTAAGCAACAAAATTTTCAGGAAAGATTAATGTAAAATTAGGCTGCTCTCAGAACCAGGTTTGCATTGTAAAGTAAGTGGAGCTAATTCACAAAACTGTTACATACTAATTCCAAACTTCGTTGTTGTATTTGTTTCTAAAAATATGGTGATTGACACTGGGGGATATTATTTTTGTAATTCCCTCTGAAAATAAACTTATATTTGCTTTTTATTGACTCAATATCTTGTACATAAATATATTCTTTCCCCAGAATTTTGCAACTCTTCAAAGTCATGTCTTAATCCCTACATTAGTAAAAAAAAAAATCTCTACCTGATTTTCCTGTCAATGAGGAGCAATTATTTTAATTATTGTAATAAAAGTCCATTAAAAGCAGATGAGCAATAGCTTTTGAGGAAAGATTTAATATTTACTGGACTACACAGTTATTACTGTATACACATTATTTTTACAGATCTTTTCTAGGAGTTGCTGAGTATGGAAAAAATTAATGTGATTTGCTGTTCACCAGCATTCTTATGGAAACACAGATATTTATTATTCAACATACTAAATGCACATTTCAGTTCTTGGATGCCATGCTCTGCTAAACCTCTAGAAATCAGCTGTCTACCCCTTTCTAAGGAAATCTAGCTTCCAACAGGCTGATCACATGCTCCTAGAAGCTGTGCAGTAATCAGCTTGCCATTAAGAAAGCCAGCAGAGGTTATGGTGCTATTCTCTGCCATTGTTAACACCAGAATCATCCTGGGAAAGGCAGTTCTCCGAGGCAGTCACAGTGAAGTGCAGGTTAGGAAGAGACACAGCAGTTTAAGATACTGGCCAGAAGATAATCACACTGATAAAGGTTTTTAACATGAAAAGACAGATGGATTAAAAATGACTGACTAGATAAATTCTTTTTCAGATGGAAAGCAGAAAATGTGTCGTGTCTCACCAACAACGCTGCAAATATTGTAAGGGTGCTTCTGGCAAGCTGCTGGCATAACAACAAAACTTCAAGTGGTCTCTACAATTTCTTATAAGTCAGTAGTTAAAGGTGTGGATGTTACAAGCTAGCTGAGCATGCAGAATTATGTTCAGTTCCTTTAATCCATTTTAGAAAATTAGGCAAGACATAGGTATGGATTAGAAAATATGTTAACTGCTACCTCTTGAATTGAATTGCATAATTTTTTTCTAAACATTGGCCTTTAAATGTTACTAAATATTATTATATATGGTTACCAGGCCTTCTCCTTAGGTTTTGGGGTGGCTGAAGGCACTTAAGACCATAATGTTTACTTCCATTACTTCGTTAGTCACCAGGAGACAAGGCCAAGTGGACAGTCTCCTAACCCAGGAACTGAACTGTAATGATACATGGCTGCTGTTCCTTACATGCTGGGTCCTTGAAGGCTTTTTATATGGAGCACACACTGTCCAATATGCTAGACAGGCTGCTTGTATGCATCATAATATGAGAGCCAACAGGTCACGGCATCCCCTATTCGCATCATCCACTTAAGCATCAATTCAGCACTATGACCCTCACAGACAAAATTACATGCATGCATCTTGTCCTTGGTAACCAGGTGAAGGAGGGAACAAATTTCAGGTCTCAACTTGGTCCTGAGCCAGCATCCTAATTCTCTCCATTCTCAATTAAGCACTAGAATTTCAGCTCAGTACTGATGTTTAGATTTTCATTCATGTAACTCAGTCACTGATATTTATAACCATAACTTCAATATCTTGTATCTCGTTTTCTTCTAGGGTGGGAAGGCTGGAATCTATAGTTCTTATACCACATTATATATATTTTTAGTTTAGAGATGAATAATGAAAAAGCCTAGATATGTTATTTTTTGTATAAAATTTAAAGAAAAATCTTGGTCATTTCTATATGTTTCTTTTTTTTTTTTTTTTTCTCCTCCCTTTTTCCCCTCTCTTTTTCCCCCTCCTTTTTTCCCTCTTTTTCTATTTTTGGTGTGTGGGTTGTTGGCTTTTTTTTTTTCCCATTTTGATTTGTTGTTTTTGTTTCTGTTTGTTTGCTTTTAATTGGATTTGAAAGCTACCATAACATCTAAAAAATTACTACATGATGCAAAGGTTTAATTTTTCCCACAGTGAAATTCAGGTGTTCTTTTGGTACTTTTACATGTCGTGTTTTGACAATAAAAGGAAGAAAACCATTAAGAAGAAATAAGATTTTTAAAAAAGTGCATTTAATTAACACAGTTTTCTGTAAGGAAGTCCATTAGGAGTCCTAATTTTTGTGGATTTAGTGTAGCATAAATTGAACTGTGTGATGACTGGCAATTCTGAACAGAGCTGAGGGCAGATGATGCTTTTGTCTAAACTTTCACAGCTTTATTGGTTCTACTTTTTCAAGTTTAAACCTCCAGAGTAATTAATACCCAGTGAAAATTATATCAGAGAGGCAGTACTCTAATCTCACCAGTAGGATGTACTGCCATTTTAAATACTCGCTAATTTTGGAATATCAAATCTGGTTTTCTGCTTTCTTTTAGTGTGTGTTTGTACGTGCTTAAGCAATATTTGGAGAAACATATATTTACTTTTAGAACCTGTGGATATTGAAAATAAATTGGTGTGTATAGTACATGGCAACAGAAAGGGGTGTAATTATTTATGATATGGATTATTCGAATGATTTCATTAGTTAACCTTAAGTATTATGATGCTTTCTTTTGGTGAAGAGGAAGACGTATTTCCAATTTCCTCCTATTGCATTACTAGTTAGGTAATGTTAGGAATTAAAAGTGTGCAGGGGGAGTGATCAGGACATGGAAGGGTTTTCATTTCATTCCCTCTCCAAGACAAGACAGAGACCACCACTGCTTTAATATTGAGTTTTTGCTAATGTAGAAGCAAAAACCATGATAACTTTCAGATGTTAAGCATCAAATTTGAAATTACAAAGGAATTTACTGTTTAGGACTTCACAAAGCCAAATGAATGTATTGCTGCAAGCATAATTATAACTGAAAAATTACATGTCTATTACTACTCTTTCCATTTGGTATTTCATGTACTGCTCTCTGAGTAATGATGAGCATCAGAGAGAAAAGCAGACATTGCTTGGCATATAAACCACAAATACATGCTATAATATAACACTGTTTCCTGTACCAAATGAAAACAGAAAATTATACCTGTTTTGCACCTTACACACGTTATTGATAGCAATATTACTAATAAAATATTCCTGCTTTAGCACAGCACACAAACACAAAAACTGCCATCCTGAGTCTGGAATTGCTTCAGAAAGACAGGCAAGCATTTATTTCCATATTGAACACGAATAAGCAATATTAAGCAGTTTGTATAATGTCACATGAATCAGTCACAGAATCTGGGCTTGTGACTCCTAAACATATACCTATTCATAACATATACATATTATTAGCTCTTAGATTTCTTGTCAGTGTCTTGAGCTTTTAAAGGGTTCATCCTTCCCCTACCACTCTCCACTTCCATCTTTTATGCTGTAATCGTATAAATGTTCATTATCCTACAGTGCAACCATGTCAACTTTCAGATTAAAACTCTCTAACTCCAGGATTATAAAGTAGTTCTTGCTAATGCAGCTTTTTTCTGCTCTTTTTAGACTACCTTTTTCTATAAACATATACTTGCAATAAATCTTTATTCTCACAGCTGTGGGTGTTCATTACATTTTTTCCTATTCTGTGCTAGTATGCTGTTGAGGTACCTTCTTCCAGAGGTGCCTGTTTCTCAAATGGTGACCACACATTTCTATAAAATTTAGAAATCTTTTAATATGCAACTTATAAAAAGTTGCATCGGAGAGATACATTATTTCTCACAGATAATTTCAGTAGAAACATTTAAAAACTTAAGTGTAACTTGATGTTCATACTTTATTTTATTCTTTGTACTTCTAAATGAAACTGTAAGCAGTGATACCCCTCTCACATCTTAAAGTCTGAAGGCAACCAAAAACTTGGAAGACCATAAAGTCCAGAATTATAATTTTTATCAAATAAATATGTAAGAGGGTGACTATAAATCAAATGTCTATTTGTGATGCTATACATGTTTTCAGAAGAGCAAAAAGAGGTAGCAGTTACTAGGAAGTGTTCTTAAATGAAAAGCAAATATAGAACACACAAAAGCAAAGGAAACAAAAAAGTTTTTTTTCTTAATTAAAAAAAAATTGCATTAAATGCGACTAAACTTATCTGTTTAAAATTAAATTTCTGATAATAATTTTCATCAAACATTAGTATAATGAAATAGCTTTTCCAGTGCATTTTTAAAAGACTCTCAATATTATGAGTCAGTATATTAATTATGATTGGAATAGATAAAAAGTTTCAAAATAAAGATATTAGCACTCATTATAAAAAGCATCACTAATTTTTTTTTTAATTATTAAAAAATATATGTTACATTGTCTGCCCATTAGATTTCTAATGAAATGCTTGGCTTGCCCTTTGACTTTATGGACACATATATCAGAAGCAACAATGTTTGTAAGATGGTAGCAGTTGTATAATGCCATAATAATATGATCATGCTGGCAACTGTTAATCATAGCACCTGCACATTCAGAATAATTTAGAAAACAATAGAAATGTAGTCAATAATACAACGCATAACTAGAAAACCTAGTGTTCTTTCAGAGAATTACCAAGTCATCAACAGCTTCTTTGACACTTCTAATGTGAAAGAGCACCTGAACAGGAAATTCTTTGCAAATGTCTATGGGATATGTCCTTAAGAAGTGATTTTAAATTCCATAGTAGTTATTAGTAAAGTGTACCAGTGTTCAGTAACTATGCTGGTTTTTTATATTACTACACCCATCTCTACTCACCTTTTTAATTTGTCACATGGAAAATTTAAGATTTCTTAAAGCCTTTTATGTATTTACAGCAATTGAACTCTGAAAAAAAGAAGGGGTTATACACTAACAGGTGGAATTCAGTGCTGCAAACTAGGCTGTAGATATGATCATTATTCTTACTAGTAAAGATGTAGAAAAAAGGAAATGAAAAAAAACCCAAAACCCAACCATGACCTAATTGAGAGAAAACTTGAGATTTTATGGCAACTTTACTGGGGATAGAATTTCATTGCATTGATTCAGTTTAGAAATTTGCTTTTGTTAAGATGTATTTCTTCCATGACTCACTTCCATGCCACATTTCTTGTGGAAGCAGTCTTGGCTGTGAATCTTCAAAGTATTGAAATGTTTTTTATAATAATCTCATTTTCAAAGTGTCCTGTAGGTAGTAGAATTTGATACTAACACACCCCAAAGGAGGACAACTGAAGTGACATTTTCAGGAAGAGCCTGTAGAGCCACCTGGATTGTTGTGAAAAGTAGAGCTCAAAATCAAGGTTCATGATTAAAGCAAAATTTTACGGATAGAAGCAAGCCAATCCTGGTTACTTAATTTCTTTGCAAAATACGAAATAATTAATTAGTATAAAATCAAGAAATTATTAGCTGCTGATATGACTAACCAATATATCTTGTCATAATTTATAATGAGGATCCATTAGGGTTAATGATTTCTGTGGAACTCACATAACAGAGTTTATAGAAATTTTTCTTAGAAATCATTATCTATTGAAAATCATAGACTCACTGTCCTGTTTGACATCTCCCCCAGGGAGGTGTCACTATCTCCTGTCCAAGCCTCTGTTCACTTGAACAGACTCTAACTATAACTTAGGGTTTCTACCAGAATGAGAGGTAAAGTCACTGAGCAAACAGTGAGCTTTGGAAAGGATTAGTCTGTTACAGAACACCCTGTGAGAATGCAGGAAGCAGAAAGTAGAAATCTGTATCATATGCAGTACAGAAAAAATGGTACCATATTTGCCTTATCATATTGAAGTAAAATGGTCAATTTAGTTTTCAATCTTGTATGGAGAACAAATTTTTCTTTTGTCACCAAGTATTCAGTTAAGTTGTAGGTAATAGTTTACAATGTCACATATATATACAGGCATCTGCAATGGATTTGAACAGAAATTTAGTACCACTGGGCTTGTTTTCAGATTTCTTTACACTCTGGGTTGATATAAAACATTCAAACACATTCCTTGAACTATCTACATGCTACCAATTTCACTGTTGAGACTATCACCTTGCATTTACTATGCACCTTCAGAAAATTAGTTACACCTTTTACTGTTCTATGAACTGCAACCTTAAAGAAATGCACTGAATATTATGCAGCATAAATGATTATTTATTGGTGATTCTGGAAACCACTTGCTGTCCTACCTCAAAACTGAAATGCTCTAGTATTTGGCTTTACTCTTTTTTTATTTAAGTTTCTGATCTGTGAAATAGAGATCATAATACTTTCTAATTTAACAGTTTGGAGTGAAGTGAGTTCTCTAGATTTGCATGTCAGAGATCCAAATGCTATGATAGATACATTATAATAAACAAAGATAGTAACAAGTGGTTTTGTTTCCCTTGCATCCAAAATATAGTAAGGCAGAAATCTCAACTAGTTGGATGGGGCTATTAAAAATGGCACACTAAACCACATACTATTCTGATGATTCAGAAAATACTGAACAGGTAAATTAAAAAGCATCCTATCTAAAGCTACTTACATTGTTCTCTATTGAGAACAGCATGGACCCTTTACCTTACAGCTTCCTCTAAGGTGTTAACTGTAACCTGCTCAGTTATAGTTCTGCTGCTCTTGAAATGACTTAACCCTTGAACTCATTTGGATGTAGCTTTGTTGCATATTTTCAGGCACAATTATCCAATCCTTTTAATGAATTACCACACATTTAACTACTCTACAAGCTTTCTTTTGTAGAATCTAGTACTGAAAATAATTACCCAAATGACAATTTTTTCAAGTAACTCTTTTTTTTTTTTTTCTTTAGGTCTAAAGAACATCTTTGGTAAAGCAGACTGCACATATTTGTTTTGCATGCTGTAGTGCCTGGTCTAAAACCTGTAATTACACAATGACCTTAATCCATTTCTTCTCTAATTCAGATGAGCAGCTTAAATTTGAAATTATTTCATCTTTCTATAGCAACCAGGCAGTCATGGCTGTTGTACCTACTAGTTTTTGATTGTGTAATTTGATGCATTGCCATTATGCAATACAGCTATTCAAATACACAAAGTGTAAATAGGTAGGCATGGTACACAGCACATATTCAGTCTTTGCAGACCACCTACAAATCAATTTGTTTTTAAGGCAAAAGATAAAAAAGCAAATTCTAATACCTAAAGCACTGTATTCAAGACAAACAACAACAAATACTACTACTACTACTACTAAGAACACTAAGCAAGTAAGAAAAGCCAGTAACAGTAAAACAAGCTCTAAAATGGCTTGTAATAGATGAACTTCTTATAATGACCTCTTTCAAAAAAACCTGTAACTGAACTTAAAATTGTCTAAGAAAGTTTTATTAGAAACTTACCTGTCTTATTTAGATATATCTACATCAAAAAGCACATTCATTTAGGTATAAATTACCACTTTTAAAAATTAAATACATCATTCATACATATCATATAAACAGGTGAACGGGTAGATGGGAAAATTACGCTAGCTATCTAGAACTCTTTATAAAACTCTGAAGTCCCATGGATCCAATCCAAAGGCAGAGCCTTTTTATGCTATATAACACACAAACAAAATCACTCAGTAGTCACAATTTACATCAAACAGCTTAATTTGATCTCTGGCTACAGTGTCGCTTTTGAACAATGAAAGCCAGCAGAAGTTTTAAGTATTTCATACAAAGTTGAACTGAGCAGAACCCAAATACCTACTGGAAAAAATATTATAAACTCTTAAACAGATAAGCAGTTATTATCATGAACTATCAATGACATAGCTTGAACTTTTCAAATGGATTTCCTGATAAAACTTTTGTGTATCTTTCTCCTGGTTTCTACTTACAAGCTAGTGAGGCAAAAGAAAACAAAGAATAACAGACTTTTGATCAATCTACAAGATCTGCTTGAGTAATGACCATCACAATTTTCATCTATGCCTCTTTTACTTCCACAGTGATAATTCTATAATACAGTAATTACAACCAAAATTGAGAGAAGCAACCGGATGGTTTTGTGGTGGTCTTGGCAGTCCTGGGGTAATGGCTGAACTTCATGATCTTAAAAGTTTTTTCCAATCTAGTTGATTCTATGAATCCATGATTAATTTTGGAGTCACTTTTTATCATAAAATTGTTGCATATACGCATATTTATACACTCATGCATACACAAAAATATATAAAAGGTTTAAGAAAATCTCTCCTTTGCATTTGACAAAGTCCAGCCATTTATATTTGGCTAGGACTCTCTGCCTTTAAAAAGTTACTTTTTCAACAGGCCACAACACAGCTAAAAAGGTGGATCAGAGGGAAAGTCATTTTGGAAAAAGCATTAAACCAAAGTCCCTTGAAAAAGTACCAGACAGTACAGAGATAATTCAGGCCTTTGGAAACACATGGAAGTAACATGGAAACACACCTTTGAAATAAAAAAAAAAATAAATCAATTTCACCATATGTGGGGCTACTGAAGTTTTGAAAATACTTCATGTTTCAGTTGCTATAGAAGTTATTAAATCTCAGTGATGTATCAAAGAGGAAATCAACATAATGATTTTATGGCAAATTGTCAGAATAATTTAGCTACTTTGCACTTGGTTATTTGTCCTTTTTTGGTTGATCACTTTTATAAAGACTAGCCAGCCAGCTCTAGAGCTGCAGGTATTTCACTAACAACATACTCCGATTAAAACAATTTTCATACTTTTCTAGTACAAAAAGAAAAAGAAGAAAGAAAAAAAGAAAAAATAAAACAAAACAAAACAACCGCCCCACCCTCCAGTGGAGAATACAGTGACAGTAATAAAACTTCCCAGACTGACTTTTCAGAAGTGCTAATATCACAACCCTATGTCAGATGATAGCCTCAGAAAAATTAATCTAGCTATGATAGATAAGTTTGTTCCAAAATGAAGTTTTCAAACCAAATAAAATATATACATTAGATTTCTCATAAAATCTGACCAACTAATCTATCAAATTTAGTTGGTTTACTTAAAATGGGTCTTAGAACTTAAATTTAGCTTTGTAGGTGATTGTGGGGTAGACAATAATTGGTTGTGAAAGTTGTAACCCAAAGGAATACTTTAGTTCATCACATATTGGACAGTATTTTCAGAAATATATATATGTTGTAAAATCACATGAGCTCTCTTTTTATTAATGTAATAATTATATCTATCCTTATTTCCTTCTTTGCTGAGAAAAAGTGGAAAAAGATCTATATGAAACACGTATTAGTACAGACTTAACATAATTAAGCACATAGAGGGTAATTTTTGAAAGACTTCCAAAAATAACTTATGCTATTCTTGCAAAATTAACATGCTTTGTGAGTTTATAGAACCTTCCATTTTTAAAAAAAAGATGATGTGCTAATTCTACTGTTATAAAGTCTAGAGGCTGTCCTGTTTAAACTATGTAAATTAGCAACCTAAAGCAATTACTCCATCTTATTGTCATCACATCATTAATTCTCTACAGGTTAAACAAACTTGGATTCATATTTGCAACTTCCATGTTGCATCAGCAGCTCTTCCAGCATATTATTTTAAGATAAATTAGTTAAGACAAACTGCTATTATAATTTGACTCAAATATGTATTTTTGAGAAGAAAAAGAGAGTCTGATACTGTTACTGAGTTATATTATGCTGCCAAAGATACCAGTGTAGACCTCAAATATTTCATTTTTAAATCATTACATTCAAGCTGGTATTATCCTTATGAAAAATACAGATTGCAAAACATCCACAACCATATGATTGCACAATGAATGTCTCTTAGTCTTACATGCTTCTAACCTTTACATACTGATTTAGGATTTTCTGTCCAAGTATTACCTAATATACAAATACATAGGCATGCATCATGTTAGCTCCAATGCAATCTTCTTGTTTGAAATGCTGATGATTTGTATCACAAGAAAAAGTACACAGTTAGAAATAAGATCTAAAATGGAACAAAAAAGTGGACTCTGGATTATAAGATTGTGGTGAGAACTGGATACTGAACTAAGACTTGCTCGTATATCTTCTTTTGGCTAAAGAACTGACAGAATATTTCTCCTCTCAGCCCATCTTAGCAGTTACATGTCACTTAATTTATCCATATTATCTTCATCTCCTCAGATCTACCTTCCAAACTACTTGTCTGAACACTCTTTAGCTTGTTTTTAACAAAATGAAGTAAGGAAATAGATTACACAGTCTTTGCTAGTTCAGTTTATTTTCACTAAATGGAATAAGAGAGAGCTGTGAATTTTGGCAGCAAAACAGTGACAAGCCATGCCAGGTGGGCTAAAGTCCATAATCTTTTCTGTTGATGCAATGGCTGCTTGAAGAAGACATTGAACCAAACATTAAGAACACATATACTTCAGAGCAGAAGGAACTATCTGCAGTGGTTTCTGGAGAAATGGAAAACAGCATAGCCTTGTCTTACTCTCTAACACTGCAGTGCAGCGCAAGGATGAGTGCTAATCAACTGCAACACACTGGAACAGTGACATGCTGAAGGATGCAAGCTTCCTTCCTAACCTAGTCATGCTCTTCATAAAATGTGAATAAAGTAATTGTACCACACAGCTGCTTGGAGAACTTGTACCAAACACAGTGATATCTATCTGTATTCTTTCTTCCTCATTTTCTTTCTTGAAATATAGAGCATATATTTTTCATTGTTAAAATATCATTGAAAAAAATCATAATAGACTGTTTTTGAAATTTGTGGCTTTTTATTTTTCTCATGCACAGCACCCTCACTCATTCTAGCTGTGACAGCACTTCTAAGATTTCCTTTTAAATCTGAATTTATGTCAATATTTTCACAGATAAAGACCTTTATATATTTCTAATGATAAGCAAGGTTTGCTCCACTAAACTGAGTTCATGAAATTGTGATTTTTTTCAATATAATAATAAAACTTTTTTATTAGCATTGAGTTTTAGAGAAAAGACATTACATTTCAAAAGGCAGGTCTTTTACAGAACATATTTGTACTAGAGACACCTCTTTTGGGTACTACAATCACAGCTGGTCTGGTTTAGGACTCTGCATTTTCTTTAACAGAAGTTTTTGATCTTTATGCTAGCCAAAACAGCAATTCCAGAGACAGGAACCATTTCATTCTCTATATCTTGTCTGCCTACACATGACACGTATTTTAGGTTACTAAATGGATGTAGAAAACATACCTTTTACAATAAAGGCTAAAATTAAACTAAAATAGATGGTGGGAATCCTTATATGTCCACTTAATTCCTGGATGGATGTAAGAAGTTCCACATTGAGCTATATGCTGCTTCTCAGATAAGAAGATGAAGGAACCTTGTAATTGTCTGAGGAAATTACCAAAACAAAATGTAATAGATATTCCTAGTGCTAGGAATAAATGCCACTGAATACTCATTTCATCTAGGTAAAACAGCATTTTATATTAATCTTTATCCTCCTTCAAACATAATTTATAACATTTCATGGTAGGAATAAAAGTAATTTAAAGGTCTAACAGCAATTTAACACAAAAAAAAAAAATCCACTTCCTTAAACTCTGGGTCACTTTACATAGTTAAGCCTTCATTACAGAAACATTGCCTTTGGCCATCATAGATAATGAGGTTCATCCAGATGCACTGATCCACTGAATAACTAATGGCAAAATAGAACAACTGAAAACCTTTATGGTTTTGTAGTCCTATTATATTAGATTCCCTCCCACTCAAAAAAGAAAAAAAAAGTAAAAATATATAAATACAATTAAAACAGAAGATGACATTGTCCCTTCACTCCTTTTTCTTTTTCTTTTTTTCTTTTTTTTTTTTTTTTTTTTATTTTATAGGCCACAAGGCTGGAGACAGAAAGACAAGCATGCTGAAAATGAGGAGCATTATAAAACTTTATTCATTCAAGGTGACATTCATTCAAGGTGACAATGCAGTAAACACAGGATAATAGGAATGTAAATTTAAAATCTTTAGATCATATAAAGACAACTACTTGGTCACCATACCACATCAGCCCTTTTATATCTACTCAAATGATATGTCCCAGTATGATGCAAGCATAGAGCATTGCTAGTTTGTTCCATGACAGACTTCAGGTGCAACCAGATTAACAGCAAAAATATTTTACAAAGTTTCTAACCATTTGAGATTTTTGTCTCACAGAATAGATCATGCTACGCCATGGGTTTTTAAACAGAACTCTGACTGGATGAGGTACAGATTTCAGATAATAAATTAGCAACAAAATATGGTTCTAACAATCTCTTTAGATACATTTTCAGATACAGTTTCTTGGCGTAACAGGTTTATGACACTACAAATACCTTTACAAATACTCTCATTCACCATCTAGCTATACCTTTTTCACAACTATTTACACTAACAATGAAGCAAACAAACCTACCTATTTCTCCTTATACCTTCAGTCAATATAATTCCATAATTGGCAAAAAGATAAATATACCTATTTTATTTGGGAAGCTAATGTCAAAAGTGCAATCAAATTAAAAAGTAGAACACAGGTGGAACATAAAAACCCTCTTCAACCACCCGCTGATCAAAGAACTACTATGCAAGTGCTGTTGTTGTTGGGGAAGGGGAGGTATTAATAAAACAGAAAAACTTAAACTTATTAAAATTTTATGTCTATAAGCTCTGTAACAGAGAAATGACAGATATATTTCAGATCAACCTTTTGTTACTCTTTAGGTTACAAATTTCTCTCAGGCTGTACAATTTTATAAATTGCTGAGGAGGGGGGGACTAAGATATTTAATATTTTCCTTGGGAAGAGATATTGTTTCAAAGAAAACAATCTATTGTAATTCAAATGAAAGTATATGTTTCAAAACATTCAGATGAGAGAATTAATTAAGGAAACACAATAAATATCAAACAAGATTCTCTTCCCATTCACATTGATTTCATAGCAGTATAATCCCATAATCTTTCACACAAATTTTTCCCAATTTACCATTGTCATAAGTATGGTGAATATATGAATAAGGTACTTCAGTTCAGACAGCATTATAATACTAAAAGAATGGAACACAAAGTGAAACTGAAAGGATTCATAAAAATATCCCAATGGAGGAAAACTGTTCTTGCTATGTTCTCTGGAAACTCTCACTATCAAATATCGTTGCAGTTAGGAGCAGATACTTTAAAAAAAAAAAAAAATCACAACATCACTAGCTAAAAATATCCAAAGTTTTAATATTAATCCAAAACCAAAGCTCTGTTTCCTTTTACTTACTTAATGTTGATATCTATAAACTGAAGAAATTTGATCATTCAAGATTACCATTCTTCTACTAACTCATTTCCACAGGTATGATGCAGTCAATAATAACCATATTATATGGCCTATTTTATATAAAAAAACAATCCTTAATAACTACAGAGCATGTTCAACCTGCTTTAGCTGACCTGAAAGGGATGGAAGGACTGAATTTAAACACAGCTGTGAGAAGAGAGAGGTTGGACCTAAGGAGTTCTATATCTGGGGGAAAAAAAAAACAAAACCAAAAAAACCCCTTTGGATTAATGAAGTAAACTATGAACAGACAGAAAAGTTCCTTGTTGTTGGGTATATAACAAAAGACTCCCTGCTTTTGCAGAATATAAATTGGTTTGGAGTAGATGGCAAAAAGCAATTAAAAGGCAGCTTACATATGACTTTCCAGCATACATAGATAGTCTGGACTATGTCAGCAGGTTTTGGCCTCATATCCTCATGTCCAGAGTACCAGCAAATACACCAGAACCTGAGATATGGGAATGCTAGACCTTCTGCACTGACTTCTTAGAACTAACCTTATAGAGAGAAAAATCTCCATTTTCAATATGCACAGTTTCTATACGAGCAAAAGTGCAAATACTATAAAACATGAAGAGCTATGAACAGTGCAGTGATTTTATGTTTATATTTTAATTTTAAAGGCTACACAGGACAGGAATCTCATGAACTTATTTGTAGGTACTTGTGAACTGCTTACCGTGGAAATATAAGATGTACAATTGCAACAGAACTCCAAATTATGATGAGGGCTGTCATGAAGGTCATTGAGTACTCTCTTAAGCCATGTCCTGCAGAGTACAAAATCCCTGCTCAGAACCTATTTGCAAAACCTAGTTCAAAAGTGGTAAGGAAAGCTTCCATAAATTAAAGGTAAAGAATTGCTACTCTTTTTATACAAAATCCCACTGTGAGATGTCTCATTTACTCTGGCTTGTCTGTCTTATTTTCCTTACATGTAAAACAGAGATAACACTAGCCTCCCCAGGTGCATGAGGGAAGTATATGGTTATAGGCAGGCAGTTAGTTAACATTCCTAAAACACTATTTATTAAAATATTCTAAGATAAATGGAAATAAATGGAATAAACTGTCAGTTGTCACCATAGAAAAATCTCATGGATTTTAATCCACAACTGAATTTGTTTGCACTCTGGACAGTAGGATATACAGCAATTCTGCAAAATTTGATAATGACAACAGTCTTTCAAATTAGTGAAGTCCAGAGAAACCAAACAATATTATGTAATTTGTCAGCACAATGGCAGATTAAAATTGTGCAAGTTAAGTCATGCAGTGAAAATTTGCATGACTCATATACTTTGTTAAGTTTTAAATTAACTGTGTCTACTCAGGCAAAAGTCTTGACATGTCACTGCAAGTGAGCCCACTGAGAACACTAATAGTGATGAAACAGCTATAATAAAAATACCATCAAAATTATAAGGTGGGTGAAAAAATGGACAGAAAATAATGGAAAATATTTTGCTGGAGGAATACCAATTATGTTTGTGTAGATATCATCATGTTACATGTTATACACTTCAACTTAAAGTGAAATAATGCAAAAGTCTGGAGGGCTGCAGATGGATTTGGAAATTCCTCCAGAGAAAGGTAAAGAATAATTTAGAAATGAAACAAATTAGAAGGAGTATTATATCCTGACTCTGTGCAGAGCCATCTGACATGATTAGAGGCATTAAATGAGTGTCAAAGTAAAGAGTCAGGCCAACTCAACCATCTTCATTCAGAAAACCAGCTGCAGTAAATACTAAATAGAAAGAAATGTAAAATTTATTAATGTAAATAGTTTACAAAATGACATTATGAAAGATGGCTTTCAGAGACTCGGTAGAATTCAGAAAAAAAATGAACATGTAGACAAAGGGATCCACCATAGGCACAGTAAGTTGGGTATTATAGTAAGGGACACAGGCCCCTTTTCCCTTCAAGTTTAAATGTTAGTCAATTTCTAATTATTAACAGTAAAAAAAAAAAAACCAAAACCAAAAACATTTTGTATTAATGCTTTTTAGAGTGTGATTGTTCATTATGGGTTTTAAGAATCTTTGAAAATATCTTTTCATCCTCATAACCACAGTGACTTTATGGTTCCTAGTATTTTAATTGTCAAATTCATTTCCACAAAATGTAAAGCAAGGTATCCTGTTTGAATCTAGATGTTCATTCAAATAAAAAGTTAAGCACTTCAGAGTCTCTCTTTTCCAGGTAGTGAAAAAGAGAATCACACGAGGGTTAAGAAATGTGGGGGAGGGGAGGGAAAGA
>NW_009934428.1:66101-71572 GCF_000696875.1 Nestor notabilis
GAGAGAAAATAACAAAGCAGTCCCTGTTGTCAGGAAATCAAGCCTTCTCTCAATGTTGAGAAGACAGTGACTTTGTATACAATTGCATTGTAAGAGCCAGTCAAGACAGTTACTTGATCCTTTACATCTACCAGCTGGGTACAGGAGTAATAAATTCACCCCTTCCATATCTTAGAAGAATTGATCTTACTATCTCCTAAATCCAAGCAAAATAACATTACCATGCACTGCCATGTCACGACTCAAAACGGTTCCCACTTCTTTCATCTTTCATGATATTTTAAGAAGTTTTGATCTTTCCTAGTTAATAAAACTATGCTCAGAACATTTGGCAAGAGCATATCCCTCATCAAAATATTCTTTCCCCCTCTTTGCAGGGGGAAATCAACTGCTTGGTATCATGGAAGCTTTTCACTGTTTAGAGGAGAAAACAGAAATCCTTCTAGCAGTTGATACTCTGAAAAAATAAAAATCTTTGTACAATGCACTGTTTCACAGGACATTGTGAATTCTTTGGTTTGAAGCACAACAGGCTTTTAACCATTCTGTTAAAAAAGAATCTGTTGGGAAGGTAAACTGTTAGCTTTATACAGCATATGCAAATTTCATACTCCCCTAGAGAAGAAGAAAAACCAGAAGCCAAATGGAAAAATTAAATCTAAATATACAACTAACTACATGTCTTTGTGGTTTTGAAGGCAACTTCTGATATGATATCAATATAAAGTACAACAGAGTTGTTTAGTGGCAAGAAGAGCTGCTGATCAGTATTTGATAATTCACCTATTAGTTGAGGTACGTTTCTGGTGCAGATTTCACAGCTTGACCCAAGTGAACACCACATTGAGCCAACAGATGAAAAAAGGTGGGGACAAATGCTAGTGTGTATTTGAAGTGCAATTGCCTTGGTCAGTCTGTGACTCTAGGCAACTTCTTCAACTGAACTATTTGAAGTCATTTAAACATGAACTATTTATAGTTCCTGAGCTAGCAACATTTGTTTATCTTCACAAAATGCTTTGAGATTGTCCTCTAAGAAACTTTCCAAATGTGAAATTCCGTAAGAGGGCCATCACTTCAAAAAGCAAGATGACTTCATGCCAGGAAGGATATTGTCATAAAGAGACACTATCCACTTCTGTACTCATCAAGGTCTCTAAATTAAGCTGAAGAAGCAAATGGGAGCAGGGAATCCCTCAGTGAGCAAAAATTCACTAGAAAGCAGAAATTCAAGAGAGCCTTCCCTGACAGATACTGGACCCAAAGAAGAAGGCTTATCCTAAATTCATGGTATCATCTTAGAATTACTGGAAAATACACTGCTGAAAGTTTGTATTAACAAACTGTTTAGGCACATAAAATTACACAAAATCGGCTCATTTTATTTTGCTGTGCATGCTGACGTAAAATTGGAAGAGATGTTGTACTTATTGAAAGAGACAATTTCTGCAGTAACCACATAATAAACTCACAGTTTTCATGGAACACTTTTCTATGGGAAAAAAGTAGATTTAAAAGGAATATCTAGACAAAACCCCCTATTTTTAGCAAGATGAACCCACTCCATCCCATAAAGGGTGAGTAACTAAAAGCAAATATCAAAAGGCAAAGGTTACAACAGAGAATTATTCAGATTATGAAAGAGCCAGACCGACATGCATACACAAAGACAAAAGATTAATACAAAACTATGACACCTGTACGCTGCAAGTGTCACACACTGATATACATAGCACACCAACAAGATAGGGAATTATTGTTCTTCTGTTTTACAGGTGGAACAATCTGAGATTCAGAGAATAAAAAATTTGCTTTGAACTTTGTGTGCAGTGTGGAGGACTATTTGGAACAAAATGGACACATGAGCGATCTAGGACTCATGTCAATAGCAAGAGTTTGAGTTAGGCACCACGGCCTAGTGACAAGATCATTTGAAGGACATTTGTGGCAGTGGAATGAGGGAGTTAGCTAGAGAAAAACAACTCCCGGTTATGTAACAAGAAACTCTGCATACTTTAGGACTAATAAAGCCTTCGCTTGTACTGAAAGCTTAAGCCTACCATGAGCTGTATTTATGTGGGTACATTAGTGGACTTAGCCAATTGGGATTGCATAGAGTTCGTGTGGACACTTAGAAAGGATATATAAAAGCTATTTGGGCTCAATAAAGTGTCAGCATTTAATCATATTGGTTGGTGTGCTGTCCGTATCTTCCGCATGTGCAGCTCATGGTTCAGTTTTGTTTTTTACAAAGGACAGTGTCTCAGGGTCCCATTTAGTGATTTCACAACAGAATTTTTCTTATAATGCTATATAAAGCTAAGCACCTCATTTATTCCAAAAGTACAGATTAAGAATACAAAATAAGATATGCATAAAATATCCATTACATTTTTATCCTGCCCAAAGGATTTCTGTTTAGAAGAATAATGCATTGGTTATATAAGCCTAATAGCTAATCACACAGTAAAACATATGCCAGTGATTAACTAACTAAGATCTACAATTTAAGAATTAAATGTAATTTCAGATTCCTTGTTTTCATATACTAAATCAAAAGTAAGTATTGTAAGTAAGACATTATCATATTTTCTACATTTTATATGTGCTATTAAAGGTTATTATAAATATGTTTTTACCATAACCAATAACTTTGAGGGGATAGGCATATTAGAATACTGCTTAAGGATATTTACCTACTTGAGAATCACTTTCAATATATAAATTTTATATGCAAATACAAGAGTGGTGCAAAGGATATAAAACTCTGATAAGAACTTATAAAATTTAGTCTAAACCACACATTAAATGCTGAGTCTAATAAGAACTATCATACATCTTCTCTTATGGAAAATAAATCTGTAAAGTTATTTTATTCAGAAAAGAAAAACTACATGACTAAATATATATAGATAGGTTAGAAGCTATGTAACATTTGACCAGATAACAGTTTCAAAATGATGATATGAAGCAAACCTACTGTTAATTAAAAGGAAATGCTAGCATTATAGCAGGAAAAAGGGATTAAAGCATATCAATCTACATTAAAAAAATCTTAAAAGTTTAACCTGTGAGAACAACCAAGCAGTACAGCAGCTTGTACTTTAAGATCTGATTTTGTAAAAAGTGCTGAAATACATAGATACTTAATTCTGCTTAGTTCGTAATTTTTACCAATGTAAGCCTACCAACTAAATTAAGTTAAACCAGATAAATCACCTATTGCTTAGGGATCAAAGTTAGAGCAGAAAAATATCAACAAATTGCTTGGGAAAAAGATATAGTGCTGTCAGCATTAATGAACCCATGATGGTTTTACCACCGGCATTATCAGAGATCCCATTTAATACAAAGATAATCTTTCAAAATCTTCAATCCCATGGCTTCAAAACAGTGGTAATAACCACATTCAAAACTTCCTTGCTATTTTAAAACAATGAGTCCATCTTGAACTTGTGTAAGCGAGGAAAACAGCAAATAAACGGCTTCAAACATCAGTAAGAGGTTTGGAGCAGATTTCCCTCCATGCTTGTGCCAACTTCTCTCAGTCCTGATCTCCGAAACACCTGGTGGCCAAATCCACAGGCTGTTCAAAGCAAAGGCTGGCAGCCACATCTTTGGTGACATATGTTTGGTTTGCTGTGTGTTCAGGCAGGGAACAGGATGGGAATGCTAAACATTTGAGCCATTTTGTGTACTGTTTAATCTCTGAATTAGAGACTGGAAGAAAAAAGAGAGTAAAAAACCCAGTATTTTGCCATTTGATTGAAAATATTTAGTGACAGTGAAATCCACACAATTTAGAATGCATTTTCAGAGCAAAAGCAGTATTCTATCTTTCTTTGCATTATACATTTGTTAAAATGGCTACTAATTAAAACAAAAGCATATTAAGTCCACACTTTTTCCAGCATATCCTTTCCTTACAAGGATTATAATTTAATCCCTGGTTTTCAAACATTTATATTTTAAATACTAAGTTTGAATATTCTCACAGGTTTAGAAATAAACAAGTTTTGTATATTAATTTGAACTTGGTGTCCACATACTGTCAAAGAAATATTTTAAATTGCATTTATTCTCAGTAATATTACTGTGATTTTTTTCACAGCTGATATTCATCTAATGCCGTTATAATTATTCTACTTTTGATTCTGATTTTTTAATACCAGTTCATGTGCTGAAAAAGGAAACTGTCGTCTCAAGTTGATGATTAAGATCAACACTTATTTTAAGAAAAGAATTAGAGGCTGAGAAAAAAACATCAGGTGATAATAGAATACACTATGAATCCAAACAAAATTTAATTGTGATGGAAGAATCACAATTAATTTCCTTTTGTGACAAGGAAAGCACAAAATCAACTTGTGCAGAGAACTTTTTTATTTTATTCACAGAAGTTAGTGTTCAGGTAGCGCAAAAGTTACATGAACTCACTGAAGTAACAATATGTACATAGGTGAAAAAATTTGTAAACCTTTATTTACTCTGGCCACTAATGACAAATTACTGTAAATATTGGTCTACTGGAACTGTTACACTTCTCCTTTCCCTCTTACTTTCTTTCAGAAAAGAAAGGAAAAAAAAAAATAATTATCACTAACCTCTGATTCTTTCTGTGTAGGAAATCTAATCTAAACTTCCCCTGTTTAAGTCTGAACCCATTACCACTACAGTCCTTAATGAAGAGTCCCTCCCCAGCATCCTTGTAGGCCCCTGTCAGACACTGGAAGGCTGCTAGGAGGTTTCCACGCAGCCTTCTCTTCTCCAGGCTGAACAGCCCCAACTTTCTCAGCCTGTCTTCATAAGGGAGGTGCTTCAGCCCCCTTTTCATCCTCACGGCCCTCCTCTGGAGCAAGAACAGCTCCATGTCCTTTTTTTGTTGAGGACACCAGAACTGCAGGATCGCCTCCTTCAACCTGCTGGTCACACTTCTTTTGGTGCAGCCCAGGATACGGTTGGCTTTCTGGGCAGCAAGCACACACTGAAGCCAGCTCATGCTAAGCTTCTCATCAACACCAAGTCCTTCTCTGCAGGGCTGCTCTGAATCTCTTCTCTGCACAACCTGTAGCTGTGCCTGGAGTTGGGACCTTGCCAGGTGTAGGACCTTGCACTTGTCTTGGTTAAACTTCATGAGGTTGGCATCTGCCCACCTCATAAGCGTATCAAGGTCCCTCTGGATGGCATCCCTTCCCTCCAGTGTATCAACCAAACCACACAGCTTGGTGTCGTTGGCAAACTTGCTGAGGGCGCACTCAATCCCACTGTCCATGTCACTGACAAAGATATTAAACAACACAGGTCCCAGCACTGATCCCTGAGGGACACCACTCATTACTGCTTTCCAACTGGACATTGAGTCATTTCCCACAAGTCTTTGCATGTGGCCATCCAGCCAGTTCTTTATCCACTGAGTGGTCCATCCATCAAATTGGTGTCTCTCCAATTTAGAGACAAGGAGGTCGTGTGGG
>NW_009934429.1:0-286 GCF_000696875.1 Nestor notabilis
TATCCCATAATACCCCGTATCCCATGTACCCTGTACCCCATATACACTCTATACCCCATATCTCATATACTCCATATCCCATAATATCTCGTATACTTCATATCCCCCACACCCCATATCCCATATACCCCATATCCCATAAGTCCCCTCTATTCCCTATATCCAATACATTCCCTATATGCAATACATTCCCTATATCCCATACGTCTACTACCTCCCAGACATACCCTACATCCCATATATTCCTTATATCCCCATATCCCTCGATCCCTATATCGCTCTATAT
>NW_009934430.1:0-7609 GCF_000696875.1 Nestor notabilis
ACCCGCCGAGCGTGCGGAGAGCTGCAAGCTGGACAAGCCCGGCTCCAGGGCTGCTCCCCCCGTGCGGCAGTGGCTCTGATTAGCTGCCTGGGAGCGGGATTTGGGCAGCACTCTGGGAGGGAGGCCGGTGCCAAACCCCGAAGTTTACAGTCTAGGCAGGGAAGGAATTAGAAACAGTTGTGCAGCCAGATGGTTTATTTTGATGTTTCAGAAGTGACCCGTTCACAGATGTGAACGAACTGTCTCGTTCTCAAAGTGCAGGCACCGTAAATATTTGAGGTATGTGTTATCCCCCTGTCCTTTGACGGATGGCTGCTTGGGATAATCTGTGTGTGGGAAATGTGCACCGCTAAGGAGACAGGACCCGTGCGCCCAGCTGCAGCATCCCTGCCTGGCTGGCAGAGCACCTCCCTCCTGCCTGCCTCCCCACGTCCCTCCCTCCTCTCCTTCCCCTAAGGTTACCTGCTCAGACCATTGCACTGTGCGACACCATGGGCTGCCAACCTAGAGCAGCCTGAGTGACTGCAAATTAAAAAGTATCAGTAGTTAGTTGTTTCCTAGTGCCTCATTAAAATACTTAAGCAGAGCAGTGTGAGATTTTGGAAGGTCTTTAAGCTAAAATGAGGGATAGAATCATAGCATGGTTTGGATTGGAGTGGACTTTAAGATTATCTAGTCGTGGACAGGGACACCTTCCCCTAGACCAGGTTGCTCAAAGCCCCATCCAGCCTAGCCTTGAACACTGCCAAGAATGGAGCATTCACAACTTCCTTGGGCAACCTGTTCCAGTGCCTCACGACCCTCACAGTAAAGAATTTGGCAGGAATGACCATGTGCATTTCCTTATGCTACAAGAAAGGTGCAACACGTTTTGATCCCGCTGGTTGTCCTGCAAAATTACTGAGTGCCTGATACTTCACTGGGATAGAAAGCCTTTAAGGAAACAAACTTCCAGCACAAAAGATGGTAGGATAAATGTGTCCTAGTCTACACACACACGTGATTGCTTTTTTTAAGCAGGAAGCTGACAGAAGAAACTTTCACTGTTTCCAGAGCCTATATTGCAGATTAAAGCTCTCAGCCCTTTCAAAATGAATAACTCTTGCTTTATTTTCACATTTATTATCTGGTATACCACAGATTATACTGTTCTAGAAAACATTTTAAGATTTGGAAAAAATCCTTTGACTCAGATGCTTGCATTTTGTGTGGTGAACTCAAGGGTACAATTCCCTGGATTCATGCAAACATAACTAGTTCTGCTAGTGATCTTCCTGAAAGAAAAAATTCATCAAGCATTTGACCTTGCTCTGCAGGCCTTAGAGATGCCAAAACAACATTTAAATTCCAGTTTGGAGCCTGTAAAATCCAGGTTTTACTCAAGGACCCATTCAGTTGGAGTATAAACTTTCACTGAAACATAAAAGAAGAGACTGGACGAAATCTGTTCTATTTGTAAAAGTATATTCTTATTCCCTGGAGATACTCAGGTTAAAACCAAACATGATTCCAGTGGACAAACAGAAGACTTCTTCTTTTAACAGGTTGTCTTGAAATTATGATATATAAAACATTGATTTGTAATGTACTATCTCTTATCTGACATATAAACTTGCCCTAAAATATAAGCAAGTATAATTAGGATGTAAAAAGATCTAAAAGCCCTGTATATAGTTTTTGCATATTGTAATGCATATTGTATACAGATTTTTAATGTTTTTGCTGCCTTTTATAGTGTATTTCATATTGCAAATATGTTACAGAATTTTCTCATGCAATGCAGCTGGTAAAAAACCTGTATTAAGAGTGATCTCTTGGCTCAATCTTGCGAATGTTTACAGTTGTGCTAACCTTGTGCACTTGACTTACTTTGATGGATCTAGTGAAAGGGTGAGTAATATTTGCAGGCCTTCATTTCTGACAGTCCTTGGGCTTTGAAGTCCATGCTTAATGCAGCACTATATGTTCTACCTGTGAGATAGCTTTTCAAATTTATTCGTAGTGCTACAATTCAAAAAAAAAAAAAAAAAAAAAAAACAAAACCAAACCAAAATCACCCTAAACAAACCCTTAAATTCAAAAAGGGAGCACCTTTAAGAACAATATGATTGTCAGAAATTGTACTGCCAGAAGTCTGGAGTTAGAGAAGAATAAATAGAAAGCTCTGCATTTTAAACAATAGTATTTCCCTCTTGGCACTAAATTATCTTTAATCCACAAACTACAGTTCTGCCATCTGTTCATCTTCCTCCTGTTTCCCTGTGCAGACTGGTGCTGATAGCTATTCACAAGACCTTCAAGCAGCCTGCAAACTATAACTTCAAACGAACCAGGAGAAGACATCCATCATGATATGTTGACCTTATCACGCTCTGTTTTTTATTTATTTACATTCTCCAGGTCTTAAGTGATACACACCTTTTAGCTGTGGACCTTTTGAATTTAGAGAAGGCACAGTTATACAGGCCAAGGGTGCAGTATTTGAAATGTGCACCCAGGACTGAAGTTTAATAATTGCTTTTATGGGTATGTGCCTCTAATACAGTATCTTAGTGCTCCCTTACTAGATTTTAACCTTTACTCAGATTTATTATTTAATCATTTAAACCTACAGTGTTTGTATGCATGTATGTGCATATGTATGTGGTTAGATACTGGCACAGGTTGCCCAGAGAAGCTGTGGCTGCCCCACCCCCGGCCCGGGTCCAGGCCCGGTTTGGGCGGAAGGCCAGGTTGGACGGGGCTTTGGACAACCTGTTTTGGTGGAGGGTGCCCCTGCCTGTGGCAGGCAGGTTGAAACTAGAGGTCCTTTCCAACCCAAACCATTCTATGATTCTATGTATATATATGTATATACGCACACATGATGTCCATATGGGAGGCTGGGAGCTAAGTGGCTCCCAAATAGACTGTAAATTCAATTTAAAAGAAGCCAGTCTCTTTCTAAATGAGCACCTGATAAGCTGTCTTTAGTACTGCTCGCTGCCTTTCAGCCACTACTGTACATAATCTTCAGAAGCTTTGTTCTCTACTGGATAACATACACCTACACAAAGCAGAGCACTTGTAAAATGCTATTTTTCCTACATATTGGAGTTTCAGACTAAGATTTCAGACCTGTAGGTGCTTGGTAGATGCACACTTTAATGTCACTAACTGCAAAGTAAAGGTAGAGAAGAAAATACCAACACAATGCTATGAACAGGAGCAGATGGAACATACTGATAATACTGAACAGCCTTTTGAAAAGCAGGCAATAGGTTTAAATAACACCTGTCAGACAAGAAAAGTCTTCAAATAAAGATGTGGAATCAAGAAAACAAGTGCTGTTAAACACATCTACACCTGAACCTCAATTTAAGTCTATTGCCATTAGTACTCTTATTACAAGTCTTCAGGATTTTGTATCGTCAGACATTGGGATAGACCTTTCTTTGGCAATTTTATTTATCAGCAGAGGAACCAGCGGTGTAGTTTCCTATCCAAACTGTTCATGGCTATTTTGTGGTTTCATAGTCTTCTGAATTGTGAAGAAGTGTGATGAACCATTATGTGTAAAAACCAAGTTGCAAGCCCTGGGATAGTCTAGGTAGTTTACAGGCAGTAGCGGTGGGGGGGTTTATTATTATTAGATTTTTTTTTTTTTTTTAAGGAAAGCAGTATCTTAGCTTTAACTTTGTCAGAATTTTTTTTTGTAGTAAAATGAAATACAGTAACATTAAAACAGAAAACAAAACAAAACAAATGAAACAAACACCACCACCCCAAACAAACAAACAAAAACTAAGAAAAAAGAAGCTCTTTTACTGTAAGAGTGGCCTAACACTGGAATGGGCTGCTCAGATAGGTTGTGGAATTTTCACCCTTGGGCATATTCAAAAGCCATCTGGACAGGATTCTGGGCAAGTGGCTCCAGGCAACCTTGCTCTGAACAGACAGGCTGGACTAGATGATCTCTGTCTCTAGAGATCCCTTCCAACCTCAAATATTCCATAATTCTATATCTGATGACATACTGTGCTACAGAACAAGACTTGATTTGGTGCCTACTCCTTTATTACAGCATCTTAGTGACTAGCTAAATTTTGTTGTCACTTTATCAAAGCTATTTGGTTTGAAAACCACATCCCATGCTATTTTTAAAGATTTTTTTTCCTTTGTAAAAATACAAAGCAAAATGCACATCTAGTGAACAGTCTTAAGCTTTAAAAATTCTAGAGACCACCAAATCTGTCAAATAATCCTCTTAGGTTTCCATGGAAGCCATTTTAGTAACACCATGGGTTTATAAAACAATGATCACAGAGATGGAACAACTCTCCTACGAGGAAAGGCTGAGCGAGTTGGAGTTGTTCAGCCTGGAGAAGAGAAGGCTCTGGGGAAACCTTATTGTGGCATTTTAGTTCTTAAAGAGGCCTATAAGAAAGATGGGGAAAGAGCTTACAGCAGAGCCCATTGTGGCAAGGATAAGGGGTGATGATTTTAAACTGAAAGAGGGGAGATTCAGTCTGGATGTGAAGAAGACGTTTTTTACAGTGATTGTGGTAAAATTGTGGGACAGGTTGTCCATAGAAGTGGCGGATGTGCCATCCTCCAAGACATCCAAGGCCAGGCTGGATGTGGTTTCTGAGCAACCTGATCTTGTTGAAGATGTCCCTGCTTAGTGCAGGGGGGTTGGACTAGATGACCTTTGACAGTCACTTCCAATCTTCTGTGATTCTGTGATTCTATGATTCTATGATTTTATATGAGTGGAGACATTGCAGAGGCATTTGCTTACATAGCAATTTTGTAAAATTAACCAGAAGCTGAAAATCCCAGATACCAAACAAGTTTTTATTTCTCCATAAAATGTGGAATAAGGAGAGTTAGAGGCTTCCAGTGTTTCTTCATCACTTCCATCAAGGATACACAATCCTTGTCTGTAAAGATCTATAACAAAACACTTTAATATCCATGGACAAAAGTACTTCTGTTAACTAAAATCTGTCTAAATTAAACAGTCCAGAAATGCATGCAACTGCTGAGAATCATTGCTGCACTAGCCGATGGCATCCTTGGAAGGGAGCAAGAGGCAGAGTATGCCAGAGCTGTACAGCACAGAAAACCTTGTGTTAATTTTGCTGACATGGCATGGAATCTGGGACAGCTGATGGTATCACGCAGGGGATAGAAATAGCTTTTAGAGTTATAGGATCAAGGTTAGAACAAGATTAAAGCTGAGCTGGCCTGAATGTAGCTGGCCTGAATAGTAGTGAATATAAGCTACCCAAACAGTTCATAGCCCAACATTAATCAAGATGTCATTGTGTTTCATTCTAGTGTAAAATCTTAGCTTACTCTTTTGGGTCCCAGTTGAAACTTTAAATAGTAGGTAGGTCTTTTGTTTGTTCAATGTTTACTAGTTAATTCCCCTAAACAGCAATAATCCTCTGCTTTTACAGAGGCCTTAAGGAAGCACAGGGTTTTCAAGCATGAGCTTGCAAGACTGCTCAGAATGCCAGCAATAACTATGTTTTAAACAACATACTACTGCATTCTTAACCATTTAGCACTTATTTCAGAGAGTCAAGGTCTTGTGTAATCTAAGCTAACAGTATTGTTAGCTTGCAGAGACCAAGAAAGGAAATAAACGGGCATGTCATTTTCCAACATTAATTCTCACTCTGTGGTCCAACTGTGCCCTACTTTTCAAAGGGACAATGTTCCTTGCTGCTGGCGATCTTGAAAAGTCTAAAATAATGGCAAATGTAATAAAAATAATGAATGCTTGTGGGTTTTCTATTTTCTTTACGAGTTACCTGAGTAAGTTACAATGAAAATTCATTCTTATCTTTCTGAGTGAAGAGTGTTTCTAAGGGTAGTAAATTAAAAAATAGATACTGCTGACTTCTTAAGAGGTTAAACTGCAGTAACTCAGGTTGAGTGCCTGTGGTGAAAACATGTACACCAGATCATCCAGGCAACAGCAACATTCTTGTACGGTTTCAATGCTCTGTCTTGCACAGGGTCCTGCTGCTTGTTATTAAACCAAAAATGAAGGAGAGATAAAAACTAAGGAAAATGAAGGATGGGGGGAACACCATTATTGTCACTCTTCTGAGTACTCAGTACTTTTAGAAAGTAAACCAAATATATACATAGCTAGTTGCATACTTAGGACCCTCCTTAAAGTTTCAAATTTTGAAAACTACACTTCATGTCCTTTATTCTGTTTCATGAATGTTGACACCAGTCACAGACACTCACAAATGACAGTTTTGTAATCCATCCCAATCAAAATTACTCATGAACCTTAACTGATCTTCAGTTGCTGTCATTAGCGTTGCTCCATGACACAGTTACACACTTCAGTGTGAGACCACCTCTCAGCCTGAGGCACACAGAGCAGACAGATGGAAGAAAGTCAGGCTGCTGGGCTGGTTTGACTCATGTGGAGCCCTGGCAAGACCAGGGTGCTGCGCAGCATGTGCAGAACAGGACTTCAGACCATGGGAGAACTTTGTGGTAACCACCATTAAGATGACTAGGGACTCTGGGCTCCCTGGGACTAGACAGCAACAGAGCAGGAATAGAGCAGTTTTTGACTTGTATCCTATGCCTAAGTGATTAAATCTTCCCTTGCGTCTGAAGTTTAATTCTGAATTTCTAAATGACATTTTGTGACCTTTTTTAAAAGCTCAAGCATCATTTCAAAATCAATATTTCATGAATTGTTTTACTCATTATGGAATATCTGAACTCTGATCAAGCAGCGCATTCTTTCCTAAGTGGTAAATCAAATTCCAACAATGGCATTTCCAATAAGCTCAGCTCCTTGGGATGTTTTTAAAAATTGTTTACAATATTTTTCAACTACTTAACAGCTACTTAAGGAAAGTAAAGGACAGGAGAGCAAAAAATAAAGCTCAAAGTTCAGAAATAAAAGCCTGTAATTTCACTATTTCTAATGTGGCTTTACTTCCTTTCGATCACAGTAGGATAATCAAAATATATGTTGCTGTAGAAACAAATTTATATGTTAGATGTCAGCAAATGGGAGAAAAGTAATTGGATTTTATAAGATGGAACAGCCATTCCCCAACTTGTGCTTTCCCTTCTAACTCTCGCTTTTCCCCACTGAAAATGGGGAAGACGAGGACGCTCATTATTTGCCTGCTGTGGCACACTCCAGAAACATTCCACTCTATCTTTTATCCTTTTAATTGCCTGAGTTAACTGCTGTCCCCAATTCCCCCCAGTTCCTTTCAGTGCTGCTGAGGCTCCCATCATCCCGAACAAGCACCCCAGTACCACCCCAGAAATGCTTGTCACCCCCAGTGACCCAGTGTCCCAAATCTTTCTGCCACTGCCCTGTGGCACCTTCTCCCACACTCCCCTTTCTCACCCTATGTTCTCCATCACCCTTCAACATCCCGTTCCCCCAATCTGCTCATTGTTCTCAGTGCCTCCATCCCCCAAACCTCCACTTCTCACCCCAGATCCCTCCATCCCCCTCAATTCCCCTTACCATACCCCGCCTCCCCAGTCTCCCCACCTCAGCAGCCCCTGTCACTCCCCGTGCCCCCATATGCCCTCCAGGCAACCCCACGCCCACCCCTCAGAAGAC
>NW_009934430.1:7899-9090 GCF_000696875.1 Nestor notabilis
CTCCCTGCCCACCTTTCCCAGACCAACCTGCCTCCTCTTTGAGGTGGGTGGGAAGGGGGCATGGTGGGGCTGAGGTGTCGGCATGTTTTGTTAGGGTCTCCTGGGTGCTGGGATATGTTTTTAAGGGGATCTCTAGGAAGAAGACAAGAGATCAGGCAATGTTTTGGGTAGGGCTTCAGGTAGTGTTTGGGTAGGGCTTCAGGTAGTGTTTGGGTAGGATCTAGAGAAGATGAGGAACTGCACTTACGGATATGTTTTGGGAGTCTGGGCGTCCCAGAAAAAACAAAACAAAACAGGGCTCGAGGGCTATACAAACTCTGCAACAAAACATGCAACTCTAAATAGATGCTTTGCATTTTTCTTCAGAACTTACTGAGTAAGCAAGTTTAGGACACTTCTTTTTGTTAATTACCTTTTTTCCAGAAAAATCTTACTATGTTTGCAGATCATGTTACAGAAATTAAAGTGATAGGTAAGGCTGAGAATTCCCCTCCTAAATTCTCAATCTAAGACTTCTGGAATTTTCCAGAATTTCCTTTTACGGGGACGTTTCCCCATGGCCAGTTTCAACCACGTGCTGAAGTTTGAAGACTGAGTTAGGAAATTCTTTTATCTGTTCTAGATTTATAGATATGGGAGGTAAATACTTACTAATACATACTTTCCTTTTGACCTATTTCACATTACCTTAAAATAACATTTTATATTAACTCCAAAATTCAGTCCTTATCTGTATGTTTATGGCTTGTTCTTTAGGTCAATGGAAATACTCTAACTCATAATAAAACCAAATTTCAGCCCTAAATATTAAACACCAGTATGGACTTTAAATATCTGGTAGACTCTTCGCAAAACTGTATCAGCAATTTTATAAATATCCAAGTTTTCCTCTTTATCCTCACATACATGTTACATACCAGTCAAGTTCTGAAATGTCTGTAATCACTTTCTGTGTGACAAAAGTGAAAGTAAATTTGTGGTAAAATAGCAAAGCAAGAATTGGTTTTTTCTTGTTAACAGCGTACCTTCACCATCTGCACAATTTTGAAAGGGAAGACTACTGTTTTTCTTTTGTGCATCGGCAGGTACTTTAAGGCATCAAGGCCTAAACCCTCCTTCCAGCACTAGCATCATTAGATGTCAAGTCATGCTCATGGACAAGCTGTCCAAGAGAATCCAACCTCCTGCTGA
>NW_009934430.1:9121-10805 GCF_000696875.1 Nestor notabilis
AGCCTGCTGCTCATAGAGGCTCAGTATGGGCAGGTAGGGCAAAATGTAACAAAGTGTTACCAAATATGATACCAGGTAAAAGCAGAAGTTTGAAATACAGAAGGAAATACATATTCTATAATACAAACCACATGTAAGGCAGTTAATTCCCTTTTCTTTGACACTCATTAACCACTGTCTAAAATACTGCATCCAACTCTCAGCCCTGCTCCAGTCCATGAAGGACGTTAATATGTAAGTCCAGTGGCAGGCCACCAATGTAGTTAGGCTGGAGCACTTGCTCCATGAGGAGAGGCTGAAGGAGCTGGGATCTTCAGCTGGGAGAAGGTACGGCTTTGGGGAGCACCTAAGAACAGACTTCCAGGTCTATGAGAAAGCTGTCAAGATGATGGAGCTGAGCTCTTCCCAAGGGTGCATAGCAGGAGGAGGACAAGAGAATGTCCAGCCGTGTGTCAGGAAAAAATCCTTCACCATGAGGACAGTCAAACACTGGAACAGGTTGCCCACGGAGGCTCTGCAGTCTCCATCTTGGCAGGTTTTCAAGACCTCACTGGATAATGCCCTGAGCAAGGTGGTGTGATCTCATAGTTAAGCCTGGTTTCAGCAGATCGCTCAGACCAGATGGCCTTCCTAGTCCCTCCTGACCGGAATTGTCCTATCAAGAATTATTTTTCCTAGGCCAGTACATCCATAGAAAAACTGTTGCACAGTCACACCTGCTGGCAAATCCTGTTTTCTTTTGCTTAGATAGAGCTGCAATGTTTCACTGTCTGCAACTGCCAGTTTTCATTTATAAGATGCTATCAGCAACAGCATGATGCTGCCTTGCAACTAACTTATCTCAAGTAATAAAACATAACTGGGGAGGAAGAAGAAAAATGTGAAGAGTATTATTTGTATTATTTTATTCTTAAATTGTTTCCTTTTTTTCTTTTTTCTTTTTTTTCCCATGAGATACCAGCTGGCTGACTGCTTCAAAACACCAGTCCTGCAAACACCAGAATTAGGTGCTTAAATTCACTGGAATTGCTAATGTTGGTAATGCACATACGTAAGCACTGGCAGGACTGCATCCATAATCCTGAGGCCAGCTCACTAACTGGCTTATTAGTTTTTATTTTAAGCGTCATAGAGATATAATCTAAAGGCACCTAATAGAATTTATGCCATACAGTTCCCTTCTGCTTTCTGGGGTATTTTGGTAAGGATTTTATTTTTCAAATCCTATTCTGTGTCTTTAATGTCACTGTGGCAACAACTGCATTTGCAGGATTACATCTTTAATTTTGCTAATTTCACAAGCTCCAGAAGGCTATGGGCTCATGTTATTTCATAGTAATTAGTTTACGACAAAGACCAATTGCAGTTTACATAAATTTACCTTATTTTTGCCCAGGAAGACAAGAACACAGATTGGAACATGGCAACTTCATTTATAGAAGTATTTTCCCAAATATTTATTTACTCATTCATTTATTTGGGGTATCTCTTTACAACAGGTGATGCTGTTTTATGAATTCATGTCACTGTGGAGCTCAACACCGAGCCTTTATTTGGCTCCAGACCGGCCAGCTGATGCTACCAGAGAAGTAAGCGTGCTGCAGCGGACTAGAAGCGCACGAGTACTAAACGAGTTTTGAGGTACACAAATAGGGTTTCTTACCAAACTAAGAAAGCCTCCTCC
>NW_009934431.1:0-208 GCF_000696875.1 Nestor notabilis
AAAACACCCTGAAACGCCCTCAACAACCCTGAAACACCCCCAAATCACCCCCAAACCCCCCCAGAAACACCCTCAATCACCCCCAAACTCCCCAAAACCACCTCAGAATACCCCCAAACCACCTCAAAACCCCCCAAAGCTCCCCCAAACCACCCTCAAACACCCCCAAAACCCCCAAAACCACCTTGAAACACCCTCAAAACACCCC
>NW_009934431.1:392-1371 GCF_000696875.1 Nestor notabilis
GTGGTGCTGGTGAAGTGTGATTTAGGGTGTTTTGGGGTGTTTCAGGATGGATTTGGGGTGTTCTGGGCTCGGCTTTGGGGTGGTTTGGGGGTTCCAGGGGGTGTTCTGCTTTGGTTGGGGGGGTCTCGTGGGGTGGTTTGGGGGGTCTCAATGGGTGTTTTGGGATGGGTTTGTGGTTCCATGGAGGTTTTGGGGTGTTTTGGATCTACTTGAGGGGGGGTTTGGGGTCTCATGGGGCATTTTGGGATGTTTCTGGTGGGTTTTGGGGTCTCAGGAGGTGTTCTGGGGTCATTTTGGGGTGGCTTTGGGGTGTCACGAGGTGTTCTAGGGTGGGTTTGGGGTGGTTTGGGGTCTCATGGTGTGTTCTAGGGTGGTTTTGGGGTGTTTTGGGGCCTCTTGGTGTGTTCTGGGGTGGTTTTGGGGCTGTTTCGAGGTGGGTTTGGGGTGGTTCTGGGGTGGTTTGGGGTGGTTTTGGGGTCTCATAGTGTGTTCTAGGGTGGTTTTGGGGTGTTTTGGGGCCTCTTGGTGTGTTCTGGGGTGGTTCTGGGGTGGTTTGGGGTGGTTTTGGGGTCTCATAGTGTGTTCTAGGGTGGTTTTGGGGTGTTTTGGGGCCTCTTGGTGTGTTCTGGGGTGGTTCTGAGGTGGTTTTGGGGTGATTTTGGGGTCTCATGCTGTGTTCTAGGGTGGTTTTGGGGTGTTTTTGGGGTGTTTTTGGGGTCTCATGCTGTGTTCTAGGGTGGTTTTGGGGTGTTTTGGGGTCTCACGCTGTGTTCTAGGGTGGTTTTGGGGTGTTTTTGGGGTGTTTTGGGGTCTCACGCTGTGTTCTGGGATGGTTTGGGGCTAGTTTGGGCTCTTTGGGGCTGGTTTTGGGGTGTTTTGGCTGGTTTGGGCTGTTCTGGGCAGTTTTGGTCAGTTTTGGGTCACTTTTGTTCAGTTTTGTTCAGTTTTGGGTCAGTTTTGTTCAGTTTTGGGTCAGTTT
>NW_009934432.1:0-1062 GCF_000696875.1 Nestor notabilis
CCTCGCGGGTTCCGGCCCCTCCGGAGCCCGGAGAGCCGAATGCCAGCGCCCCTCCAGCGCTGCAGAGCAGCCCAGCGCCACCCCGGGCCTCTGCCCGCTGTGGGGTGGCCGGTGCCCTGCTGGGAGCACCTCCAGGGCAACGTCTGGCAGGAAGAGGCAGAGCCCCGTGTGTCTGGTAGGAAAACTCTCCCCAGAGCAGCACGGCAGCGCTGCCCGGGCTGAAGGCATCTCCTTCAGCTAAGGACTCCGGGTACCACCACGCTACACACATTATCTCCAGCATCCTTCGTTATTAGTGGCAAAGTCCAGCTTCACTGCTACGCACTGACCTGCACGCTGCCTTCTCTGCCTCAAAGAGGTGTCCGATAGGATTGTTGGCTGCAGTCCTAGTGGGAAAGGGAGAGGCAAAAGTAAGCTCTTTCCTAAAATAGAGTGGAACACCAAGTCTAGTTCAGTGCTTAATCTCAGCTCCAGGATGAAATATGGTCCCTTTCCCAATAAAGTAGATAAACTGAGCCAAGGCTGGAGGCCCAGTCCTTTGTTAGTACCATCTCCTGGAGTGAAAGTGCCTTTTGGCAGTAAATGGGATGGAAGCAGAGCAGACAATGCCTGAGGACATAGCCAGCCTCAGAAGGGGATCTGATGGCTCTTGCACAACCCTCCAAGAAGCCTATGGACTTCAACACCTGTACGTGATACCTCAGAGTGACTTAGCATCTGTGACAAGGAGCTCTTTCTCCAGCACCGTTGTTCTGTTCTCCCACTCCAGACTCGGAGCCTGCTCTCCAAAGGCTGTCCTGCCCTGGCACCCAGAGGTGCAGCTTTTACTTCCCCCTGCCCTCTGCACCCCCCAAAGCAGCCAATGCTGAGACAGAGGAGCTGCAACGTGGAATGCACTGGACATGCTGCTGCTCAGTGGGTGGGATTACCATCCTGGGAGCTGCAGGTCCTCACTGTGGACCCCCCACAGTTCTAGCAGCACTGGCTCCAAAGCCCTGTCTTTTTGTAGTGACTTTAGAGACTTTCTTGGGGAAAAGGTTCAGACCCTAACTAAGGCGGGGG
>NW_009934433.1:0-1141 GCF_000696875.1 Nestor notabilis
GATGTAAATATGTAAATAGCAAACAAACAGGGAAAGATGTGAGGCGAGGGAAGGCGGGCAGCTGCCAGGAGAAGCCGCAGACACCGCAGCCGGGATCTGGCCAATTCTTTTCCTTGATTTCCCCACCCGCTTCTTATTTCTCCCCTTGTTGTGTTTTAGTATTTGAATTTCTCTCAGTCCTCTCCTTCCCCTGCTCATTCCCCTCACTTATGTATCGAAGGAAAATTCAATACCAACAAGACGCTGAAAATAATAGAAAATAAACTATAATTTAGTTTTCTCCTGCGAGTAATGGTGGGAGGCAAAAATCCTTGTGCTCAAAACTCTTCTCGAGAGCGTTTGAGAAAGGTGTTTTTCTAATGTCTGTTTTACCCTGTTGCCCAGGGAATGAAACCAGCCCGGAGAGCTTCCTATTGCACAACGCACTGGCCAGGAAACCCAAACGGATCCGTACAGCTTTCTCCCCATCCCAATTACTGAGACTGGAACATGCCTTTGAGAAGAACCATTATGTAGTAGGAGCAGAGAGAAAACAGCTGGCACACAGCCTCAGCCTCACGGAAACTCAGGTAAGGGGGAAGCAAGGAGTGGGCAGTTGGGAAAGCGAAAGTGCTGGGATCCTCGGGAAAACCCACCCGGCCGGCCTGAACATGCGGGTAAAAATCCGAGCAAATTTTGGGAGTGTTTAGGCCTCCAGCCCTGGGCTGGTTAGAGCGAAGTGAGGTGTTCACCACTCGCCTGGATGTTGTTAAATCCTTTCCCGTTCGTGAGAGCAGCCGTCTGCACCGGGAGCGGAGGTGCCTGGGGGGAACGGGCAGTACCCGGGTCTCGGCCGGTGTCCCCTAGCGGGATCCGTTCGGAGCGGGACCGGGAGTGGCGGGACCTGCCAACTGCGTGTGAAAGGCGGTCCCGGTCCTTGTCCTGCGGGATGCTGTGACCCTCAATAAGTAGTGGAATGCTAGCGGGGAGAAAGCCCCCAAAACAAGAGGCGAACTGAGCCCCCCCTCCCTTTGGACCTTACTTCAGAAATATAGTTTCTTGGTTGATTTTCACTAGTTTCTAGCCCTGCGTCCTGCGGCGGGAACATGAGGAGCCGGTTCAGGAGGGCATAAAGATGAAAAATGTCATTATTAAGTATAAG
>NW_009934433.1:1212-2531 GCF_000696875.1 Nestor notabilis
CGGAGACTATTTGAGTCGTCCATCTGCAGGGACTATTAGCCACGTTTCTGCTCCGGTGTCCCGGGGAGAGAATCTTGGTGGGTTCCGAGGCCGAGCACCCGTAGGGTGGCGGCGAGAGCACGTAGGGGGCTGTGCGCGGGCTCTCCCCCCGACGGCAGAGACCCACGGCCGGTTTTCACGCGGTTTTCTCCTCGCCGGGAGAAAGGCTGGGGGTTGGGCGGGGTGAGAGAGTGTTGGTTGGTTGTTGTTGTTGTGTCGGGCTTTTGTTTTGTGCCCTTCCAGGAGAGAGGGCTCCAGATGGGGATTGTCTCTGCTACAGTATGTGGCACTGTACTTCAAATAACAAAAAAAAGAGAGCCAAAATACCGAGCCGCAGCCTAGTTCAAAGTTCCCAGTAAACACAGCGTTCTCCGGGCGGATTAAGTTGTAACACTTTTTTTCTTTCCCTCTTTTTTTTTTTTTTTTTTTTTTTTCCTCTCTCTCGCCTATTTTTTGTCTTAAACTCCTTTTCGTGGGGGAAGCAATAAAGAGGTTGGAGCTTTTGTTTTAAAATGTCTCCCTAACAAAACAATAAAAAGGGATCACCACTTTTATGAGGTTCTCCGAACAAGGGACCGGTCACAGGCTTATTTCTACTGGAAAGCTGTATTTAAGGTGGTCTTTGTGCTGCTTGATTCCGAAGCTGGTTGGGGTCTTTTGTCCGGATGTCAAACCCCCAGTCCCCTACAAATGAGCTCCCTTTTGGGAGATCAGCGAGCAGAAATGAACCGTCCTCCCCTTCAATTAGCAAACTAAAAGCAAATTAAACTCACCCCTTGTTCCCCGCTCAGCTTTTTAATGGGGGACTTTTGGAGAATATGAAAATGCAGCAGAGATGTGTGTCCGGCCGGGCAGGTCTCTGTTCTGAAGAGGCAGCGAAGCGGGTTAAACCAGCTTATTAAAATGCTCCAGTTCCCTTTTCCCCCCTTGCTGGGGCCTTTATCAGGCACTTTCAGACAGAACCAGAGTTTAAACTGCTTTAAAAAAAAAATTGTTTACCTTTGGCCGCTACAAGGAGTGTGGCCAGCCCTGGAGATAGCTCCCAGATCAATACTATCTGTAATTAAAGCACTGAAGTCAGCTGCCGGATGGTTAAGTCAGATTTATTCCGCGCTGAACTATTTCAGAAGTCTATTTACGACGGCGCTTACAGGTTTCGCCTCGCTACGATCGCTCCTGGACGGCTCAGCCCGGGGAGACGCTGGGTGGAACGCCGGGCGGTTTTCTTTTCGGGGCTTTTACTTCCATTTTATTCGCTTTTCCAAGAGGAAAAGAGCTCT
>NW_009934434.1:0-594 GCF_000696875.1 Nestor notabilis
GGTGGCACCAGAGTGGACATGGGGATAGTCCTGATGTCCAGGTTTGGGCACAAGGTGACACCAGGATGGACATGGGGACAGCCCTGGTGCCAAGGTGATGCCTGGATGGACATAGGGATGGTCCCATGTTCCCTTGTTCCCAGGGGATCGCACCAGGGGATGGCATCTCCCTGTGTCCCCAGGGGATGTCCATAAGGATGTCTCCTGTCCCTAGAGGGGATGGGGACAGGGATGGAGACAGGGACAAGGACGGGACTGTCTATAGCTCCTGGGGGTGGTTCACCAGCAGCACCTGATCTCGGGGGGCTGATACCTGGGACCCCCTATTTTGGAGGTCCTGATGCTGTGGTCCTCCTGTTTTGGGGGTCCTGATGACTGGATCCCCTCTTTCGGGGGTGTGCACCATTGGGGACCCCTATTTTTGGGGGTCCTGATGCCGTGGTCCCCCTGTTTTAGGGGGGATGGTCCCCTGGGATCCCCTCTTTTGGGTTCCTGATCCCTGTGTCCCCTCTTTTGGGGGTGACCCTGGACTCACCCCTCTCGGGGGCCTCGTGGAGGGGGGGTCCCCTGGGGAGGTGCCATTGGGGGGGTTGG
>NW_009934434.1:639-2209 GCF_000696875.1 Nestor notabilis
CTGTGCTGATGCAGAGCTTCAAGGAGTCCCATTCCCACGAGTCCCTGCTGAGCCCCAGCAGTGCAGCCGAAGCTCTGGAGCTGAACCTGGATGAAGACTCCATCATCAAGGCTGTTCACAGCAGCATCCTGGGGCAGGAGTTCTGCTTCGAGGTATGGACCAGAGCCTGGCCCCTTCCCGGCCATCCCCATGGTGTCCGGTCACCTCCATGGATAGCTTCAAGGAGTCCCATTCCCACGAGTCCCTGCTGAGCCCCAGCAGTGCAGCCGAAGCTCTGGAGCTGAACCTGGATGAAGACTCCATCATCAAGGCTGTTCACAGCAGCATCCTGGGGCAGGAGTTCTGCTTCGAGGTATGGACCAGAGCCTGGCCCCTTCCCGGCCATCCCCATGGTGTCCGGTCACCTCCATGGATGATGCATGGATGGATGGATGGATGATAGATGGATGATGGATAGATGATGGATGATGGATGGATGATGGATGGATGGATGACGGGTGGATGGATGATGGATGGATGGATGGATGGATGGATGGATGGATGGATGGATGATGGATGATGGATGGATGGAGGTTCTGACCATCATCAAAACCCCCCCAAGGTGACCACGGCTTCCGGGACCAAGTGCTTCGCCTGCCGCTCAGCCGCTGAGAGGGACAAGTGGATTGAGAACCTGCAGAGGGCTGTGAAGCCCAATAAGGTGAGGGGGAAGCTGGTGGGGATGGGCAAGTGGTGAGGATGATGATGGGCAAGTGGTGAGGATGATGATGGCCAAGCAGTGGGGGTGATGGTGATGAAGTGATGAGGATGGTCAACTGGTGGTAGTAGAGATGGTCAATTGATGGAGATGGTCAAGTGGTGGGGATGATCAGCTGATGGGATGAGGATGGTGGGGATGAGGATGGTCTGTTGGTGGGGATGCTCAACTGGTGGGTGATGGTCAGTTGGTGAGGATGAGGATGGTCAACTGGTAGGGATGGGGATGGTCACTGGTAGGGATGGAGATGGTCATTGGTGGCGATGGGGATGGTCACTGGTGGGGATGGGGATGGTCACTGATGGGGATGTTCAACTGGTGGCGATGGGGATGGTCACTGATGGGGATGGTCACTGGTGGTGATGGGGATGGTCACTGGTGAGGATGGGGATGGTCACTGATGGGGATGGTCACTGGTGGTGATGGGGATGTTCACTGGTGGGGATGGGGATGGTCACTGGTGGCGATGGGGATGGTCACTGGAGGTGACATCCCCAGGGTTCCCCCTGGCCCTTGGCGGGTCCCTGCTCTTGGTGACCACTCTCATCCAGCCTTTCCCCCTGGTGTCCCCCTGGCTGGCGGCCACCTGCGATGTCCCTCACCCATCCCCACCTCCTTGAGCTGGTCCTACCCGCAACGTCCTCATCCCACAATCCCCCCTTTAGGACAACAGCCGGCGGGTGGACAACGTCCTGAAGCTGTGGGTGATCGAGGCGCGGGATCTGCCTCCCAAGAAGCGCTACTACTGCGAGCTGTGCCTGGACGACATGCTCTACGCCCGCACCACCAGCAAGGCCCGCACCGACAACGTCT
>NW_009934435.1:0-12326 GCF_000696875.1 Nestor notabilis
GGCTTGGTGCCCGGATGACGACCGGAAACGGGCACGCTCGGCGCCCGGTAGCCTTGCTGCTGTTGCACTCCGATTCATCTAACGGTTTCATTTCAGTCTCTGCTTTGTGTTTTAGTGCTGCTTCGCGTCTGATTCCGCGGTGACGGCTTCGTTTATGTGGGTTTTTTAGCAGCCGGTCTTGTCCTTTGTGGGCGTAGCTGTTGTGCTAGGGACGGAACGGTGCTGGCTTTACAAGAGGGAGCAAAACTGAGAGAAGTGGCAGTACCAAAGTAAGCATAAATTGTTGTGCAGAAAGTCTTGGAAGCTTTCTGCTAGCACGGACAAGGAAAATTGGTTTTTGTTTATCCTGTTTAGAGAGACACTGGTTATTGTAAGCTGCACCAGTTTAAGCATGGGTAGCTGATTGATACTGTACAGACTTAAATGTTGTGGCTTTACATGTTACCATGTGCCTGTAGTTTGTTCCAGTTACAGAAACATACTGTTTGGAACTACCTGAAGCACATTTAAAACACATGAATTACACTTGGTGGTTGGTTGGAGGATGTACAGACGTCACTTCTTAGTACAGCTTACTCGCAGAGTATCGATGTGGTGGTTCACAGGGATGTACCTGAAGTGTAAATGCTGCAAATGCTGCTCCCGGTTCTGTGAGATACCAGCTTGCGTGTCACTGTGCTACCTTCGTGAACCTTGGTATGCCTCCTGAGAGTAATCCTTGCCATTAGGAACTTGATGGAAAACCTTGAATTCTGTCTTAGCAGTTGCGTTAGGAACTGTTTATGTTGCATTTGAAGAGCATCCTAAAGTAAATGCTTTCAGAAGTTGTATGAAAACATAGATTCTATCTAATCGGAAGCGAATTAAAAATCCTTTCAGTGTTTTGGGTCTTTTTAGCTAGTAAGGTGAACTACCACATTTTTATCAGTTAAGAAAAGATGTTTATTGCAACTTAAGTTCTTTGAAACTAGGAACTAACTAGCTTTTGTTGGTTGTACTAAATTAAGTTTACTAACATCCAAGTACAATTTCTGACTAACATTTGGAAAGATGTGTTAGTTAGTATAACCTTTATGTTCTTTTTCTTATTTAAAGATCAAACCTTCTGCAATGAGTAAACGTAAGGTGAAGGAGAGTGGTGGAGCAAATGGAGAATGCATTTCACAGGTTAGTAACATCTTTATTGGCTGACTTTGTTTTTAAGTTGTGAAAGTTTTCCATCCTCTGCCATCCATGTCATTCTGTAATTTTTCACTAGAACAGTTAAAAAGGCATGTACAGATGCACGATGTAATTTCTAGGGCTCTACAGTTGGTTTTTCTATTTACGTTCTGTATTTCAGCTTCTCATCAGATGTTTGTTTGCTTCAAGTGTTATATTAATGGTCTACCTTTTGGAGTCTTGAAAACAATAAAGGATGGTCTTGAGCTTTTACAGCCATTTTAAGCAGCAGATTTGCATAAATCTCTTTGTACCTAATCAGATTCTGTATCTCCCTGTTTGCAGGGTGAATCAGGATCTAGGTGGCTTGTTTTTAACAGCCTAGGTGTGAGGCAGGAGAGCATCTGCCAAATCAGTTTTCAGTTTGGTTTTTTTTAAACTTTATTCTTCTGTTTTCTGAAAGTGGCTGCTTAAAAACTGTGATGAATCTTGTAGTGAATTACTCTAGTTTACTATTTTCTTATGTTTTAATATTTCCTTCGTTTACTTATAAAATCCCTCTTTAGGAGGAAATCCTTTTCACTTGTGAACGGACAATGCTGACTGCTTAGATATATTATCCATTAAACAGAATAAATCTGGAAATTAAATCAGTAAAGCTTTAGTAGAAGAAAAAGTAACTGAAAAATCAGACAAGTACAGCTTTTATTGAAAAAGAATTAGTTTCATGAAGTGGAATTATTCGCAAAACAGATTTCCATCTTCTATCCATTATTTAGACTTCCTGAGGAGTACTTCACAAAGATGCATCCACATATATTTATTTTTAAACCAAAACCACTGAAAGCTGATGGTGATAATTCCTTCATAAATTATAAATAAGCCAAGTGGTAGAAGCAAGCTGAACTGAATTTTCAAAGAAACTGTAAATTTGATACTAATGTTTTACCACGATAGGCTGCAGCGATGTTGCAAGTGGTGCAAAAAGCATATTCAGTGAGGATTTTGGGGAATAATGAAGTGGGTTATGTTTTCTTTCAGTCAGCTGGTAAATGTTTGTTTGCCTGCATCACACAGGAAGTTAGAACTATGAAGTAGATGAACTACTGGCGTTATTCTGGTGACAAGTGTAACATCCCCTTGAGTGGTGAAGGAAAGGAACTTTAGCAGAAGAGACCAAAGGCACATATTGCTGTCATTTAACTGAATTTTCTGTGCTACAGGAGTCTGTAAAATATTGTTGCAGTGTTATTCTTACTTTCAAGACCCCTGTATCAGTGATGACAATTAAAATTTCCATGTTATTCCTATGGGTGTAATTACATTATTTGTACATCCTAGTGTTTGAAGCACCAAGTGCTCTTTCTGTTTTGCGTTATATCCATAGGTGCAGAAAGTTTTACGTGAAAGATTCTGTCACCACTATGCTACTGGAAAACTGTTTGGGATTGAACATCAGTACAGGTGAGTGAGCAGACTTAGTAATTTTGACTTTAACCACAGTAGAAAAATAATCAAATGAAGTCCGAATTTTCTGCTGCCTCTGTTTTTCTAAATTATACAGGCTTAAATGACTTACAGCACAGTGCTTCTAAAAATTGTGTGCCTCAGATTTTAAGTTTTTATACAACTGTTGCTCTGATTTTTTGGATTTCTTGCCCTTGTTTCAGATCTGTAACGTGTTTCCTGAAACTCTATTTTTCAACCTGAAAAATACTTTTAGTTCATATTCTAAGGCTGTATTTAATGACCTGAACAAGCCAAAATTTTAATTCTCTTGTTGTGAATCTTTGTTTTTACTTTAGATTTTCTCCTGTGTATTGGTAAGCTGTGTTAAAAGTTAATCTTAAACGTTGGATGCCAACATCATTTTTCTTGAAGTAGAGACCCATGTTTAAAACTTCTTGGGGTCATCCAGATGTGGAGGTTAAAGTCAGGAAGAAGGGACCTAATGTGACATTAATGCTATCCTAATACTAATCCTTTTACCAGTGCAGGTCAAATTTGGAAAAAAACATGTCTCTAAAGAACTTGACTTAAATCAATTTTTCCACGAGTAACTTTATGCAAGTTGAATCACCTGGTGTGAGCATTAGTTTCCTTTCTGTTAGAAAAAGGAAAACAACATATCTGTTGTTAAAGTGTATTAAGTGTGGTGTAATATGGAGGCAGAACTCACATAGGCATTTTGTTGTGAGAAAGTGTATTTCTATGATGTTAGTATTCTACATAATGAACCTTCCCTCTTCATGTTGAAATTCTGAACACCAGTTTACACACTGTCTTCTGCTTAATACACTACTGTTGGTGAATTTAACTGGAGAGAAACCGTAATGAACTTTTCAGCTCTTACTTTCTTTCTCGAGGTGTATCTGGGCTCTTTGCTATAGTTAGCTCCCAAATAGTGAGCAAACCCACATGCGTTTGCTACAGCTTTTACATGATGGCTCTATCACTCCTTTAGAAGCGATTGCATAATGTCAATATTCTAAGTGAAAAAAATAAATTTATGCATTTTTAAGCATTTGGGAATTGGAAGTGTCAGTAGTTTTTATAAGTACTTTAAATGTGGTACTATGCGATAAGTCTGTCTGAAGGTAATTTTGTTCCTTCTTTTGGATGAGAATAGAATATGAATTTGAAGTTTGGTATTGCTGTTACCATTCACAAGCTTTGAATACCTAAATTTAGCATATAATCAGTTTTATGAGGATTGTCAAAATGAATATATTCCATTAGAATATTAATTTTTGCTGGTGCCAAGGTTTTCCTTCAGTATGTCTGGCAGTCTTTTTTTGTGAACTGTAGTGGTATCACAGAAAGCAATCTTCCTTTTTTAAATTTTTTTTAAGGAAGAACTAATTACTGAAGTCTGTCCTTTCATGGTGGAAAAAGATGGAACTTTATTAATTAGCGATAACTCCAGACTTCTGCATGTCTTAATATTTTAAAATGTTTTAAGAGATCTGGTCACTCAGCCTTTTGGACTTTATGGTATTCCATTTTGCATGCCCTGAGTGTTACCTCTGAGAGCAAGTTGAAAAGTATCAACTTTTTTCTTATGTTCTAAAGAGTTTGAATTTTCCATAGTTTCAGTGAATGTTGTTTGCTTTGAAGTTTTTAACTTATTGCTGTTGTCAACACAGACATCTGCTGGATCTGCTGAAACGAACTACAGTTCATGGAGAAAGTAACTCTGCCCTCATTATTGGACCCCGAGGATCGGGAAAGACTGTGGTATAAACACATATTAAAAGTTTACACGAGGTCAAATTAAGCACGAGTTAGATGGCTTCACTGAGGTCCTGGAAGGTTTTGGAGCTAGATTTTCATCTTTGCCTGTTTTTAAAGAGAGAAATGCTAATTTTTTACATGCAATTTCAAAGCATTCTAGGACTTCTTGTAAGCTAATTCTGTTGAATAACAATATGGAGAAAGTGGTTTCTCAAAAATCTCCTGAAATTTTTCAAATACTGAGTTCCTAGTGATTCTGTAAAACGGAGCAGCTTCATGTGCAGCTGACAAAAACACGCACTGGTCCATCCTCACAGTGGCTTGCAGAAGTATGTCTGCTTTTGGAATTCTTTGTGTGTTTTCACCAGTTTTTGTGACACAACATGGGTACCCAAAACATGTAAAATAGAAATAATTTTATCAGAACAAGTTGCATTTGTCTTTCGGTGATCTGACTACATCATGGATTCTGCCTCCTTTCAGCATTTCTCCTGTTGCAGTCTCTGTGGTTGCCACCCAGGAGTTCATCTTTGCAATTAAAGCCACTTTTTGCTTACTCTTTATAAGTTAACCTACTATTGCTATTGGGCCTCTGCTGTAAAAGTGACTGAAAGGGCATCCAAAAACTGCAAAAGGAGGAGATTGAGGGATGGATAAAAATACAGCTGTTTGTATCTAGAGAATGGTAAAGTATCTTAATCCTGGTTTAAACACGTTGGAGAATATTGTTACCTAAATTGCTTGAAGGTAGAATAATGTATGGTAGTTCTAGTTTACAAGTGTAGGTTTTGTATTTTAAAGAAACTCTTCCTCGTTGAGGCGTGTGAAGGGTTGACATCTAAGGGTTATATGCTTTAATACTGTGCAAACAGTTAATTCTTTTATGAGCATATAATTTGATAAATAGGTTGGCTGTTACTGCAAAAAGTATTTAAGGTTGAAAAATTACAAAAATTACTTTGGAGATCTCTGCAAATGCTAAAACAAATGGCCTTCAAGCTTTTAAATACAGTTGAATAGTAATTAATAGGTGGTAAACATATCCATGATAGAGCTGACACCAATCATTCTGCCAATTTGTTGATAGCTTTCTTGTTTTACATTTCAAATGGAGTCAGTGTTGTTACCTTCTGCTGCCCATGACACTTCAGAAGGATAATTGCCAAAATACTATGGAGTGTTGGTGGGTAAAGAGTTGAGAAACCAGTAGCAAATAAGAATTCCTCCACCTATGTACTTCCTGCTCTTCTTGAACTGGGGTTTAGTTTTTCTTTATTAGATTTACAGATTTGTAAGTAATGGTACTCTTATGGTACAGAAAATAGTTTTTAGATTGTTTTGTTTTCACAGTGTAGACATTCAGGGTGCTATTGAGATTGTTGGCTAAGGGGCCACCTGGAGTGAATGGCATCTGCTTATCGGTCATAAACTTGAGAAACCAAGTGCATAAGCTTTTTGTTCCACATTTGCATATAGTAAATGTTGGCATCTGTAGTAAGAGTCTAACTATATCTGCTTTTAAATACAGTATCAATAGAAATGTGGAGCTGAGCTCTATACGGCAAGCAAATTGGAGTACATGAGAAAGATTTTTATTTTTTTTTTTTTTAAAACCCAGAACAGAATGATCCCTCTAGCACCTCATGCCCCCCAATCACTAAAACTCTGTATTATTTAAAAATAATACTTTAATTACTTTTATTATTCAAACTATTTTTGTTATTTAAAGGGGTTTTTTCCCCCTCCCCCAACCTTTTACGTAAGACTAGTGAAGATGAAAATTTGTGGTCCTTCCTGCCAGTATATAAGTAAACAAACCACATATGCAAAATGAATGATTTTCTTACTCTATATCAAGTGAAAGATGTTAGTTTTCAAAAAAGACTGCTGGAGAGAAGCAAATTGTATGTGTGTGTATAACTAAATATGTATGTATACATACACATACATGGGAGCTGCAAATTCTTAGCTGAGGAAGCAAAAGCAAAGAGTAGCAAGTGAGTAAGAAATTAACGTTTCAGCTCCCTGTATGTGTTTTAATACAAGTTCCTGATAAGTTTTGCCAAGAACAAGTTCTTGATGGACTATAAATTTGTGACCCCTACGTTTTATAAGCAGTAGTTGATGTAATTATGTGCAGTTTAATTTTGTCTCGTGCTTCCTAACTTAAAGAGGAAAGGCAAAAGCATAGTGTCTTTAAAGATTTAAACAAAGATTTTTGTTCTACAGCATCTAATGGAGCAGTGAAGCCGAATACTATACTAACTCAAGAGAAAAGTTCTCTCACATCTCAAACTTGTAAAGCTTTTTTGGATTAAGGCAAAAGTCCTAGATAATAATCCCCAAAATGAGCGACTAAAATACTGTAGTTATTTTTACATTTCTTTATTCAGCAGAATGAACAAATGTAATTGCTATTGCCATGACAGTGAATGTGAAGTTTTCATTTTAGTATTTTAGTCTTGAAAATACTAAAAAACATTGTTACTAAATGAAACTGCACATACTGTTTCCTACCTGCTAATATCAATCTGTATACTTACTGTTAATACATTAATCTCCTTCTAAAAAAATAATGGGTTTTTTTTGTTTTGTTTCTTTTTTTATTTCCCTAGTTATTAAATCATGTCTTAAAAGAGCTGAAGGAAATGAAACAAGTTAGAGAAAACCTCTTGGAAGTTCGTCTGAATGGTAAGTAATACAGCATTATTCAAATGTGACGTTACATTCGGTTGCTGTATATTGTATGTACTGAACAAAACTTTTGGCAGTTGTAATCTTGCCTCACTTTTGGAAACATTTGTCTGTGAGCTCCAAAATGCCTTGCTTTGTATCTCTCTATATAAAGAGAACTTCTGTACTTTTAATGACTTACCAAAATGCTAAAAATCAGTTGTGACCCAGTTCTTCTAAGTTACGACTTCTTACATGAGAAAACTACTGTTTAGTCTTAATTTGTAAAAAGACATAGCTTTGTAAGGCTGAAAATCGAGATAAACTACTGGATAAGGCTCGAGAGGCAGTAGACGTGGCCTCTTGGAGTGAAAAACTGCCAATTCTTCATGAAAAAATACTTACTTTCAGGGCTTCTGCAGACTAATGATAAAGTGGCCCTGAAGGAAATTACCAGACAGTTGAACCTGGAAAATGTGGTTGGGGATAAAGTTTTTGTAAGTATCAACTTTGTTATACTCTTTGCTTATATCCCTCAAAAATCCTTGTTTAGAAAACTGTCTTTATAGTCTGCAGCTTGTTGAGACCGAATGGGCTTTGACAGTATCTTAACAAAACTGTGGGCTGGCTCAGTCTTCTCAAAACTTTCTCTTTTAAAATATTTAATAATTGATGGCAGTAGTGAACTGTGGCAGCATTTACCTGTGAAGACCCTGGTTTACAAACACTTCAAGCATGCCAGCAATTACTTGTGTTCTATACAAGTGCTGAATGTGTTCATACAGGTGCTGAGCAACAAACCATCAACTTTGAATTGGAGAAGGAAGAGGAATGGAAAGACTCTCTTAACATTTACTTTAAGCCTCTAAGCGAAAAAAATACTAAGCATTCCAAAGAGACTGTGTTCAGAGGGGTATTTTGGAAGCCTCAGCTTTAGCATTTCTGCACACAGAGTAAGCAGGTTAACGAGCCAAAAAGCAGCATCCTTAGTATATTTGCAGCCTTTTCCAGTCCATAGAAAAATCTGCCTAGGCTTCCTAGAGCTCTCATTTTGCATAGAATTTCTATTAAAATATTTGCTTCTGTTGACCTTTTCCCAAAGATAAGACTCATTTACATTAGTACTAAACTCAGTAATAAAGAGAATAACTGAAGTGCTTCTGATTATTTTTAATGAGTATTTTTGAGAGGCCATCTTCTGGTATGGTGGAAGGTCCTGAGCTCCCAGATAGGGCACCAGATAGGTGAGATTGGCAGAGTTTACACAGTTGAGAGTTGTATGTAATGCCAATCCAAGTGGCTAAAGCAGAATTAGGGGAGTGGTGAAAGGCGAAATTGCAATAGATGAAGTTTTTCATCAGTTGCATTTGGAAAGCTAAAGAGAAATGTTACTGCTTCAGTTAAGAGACACCAGAGAACTAGGTTAGAGGCAGTGTGGAATACAAGATTGTCATTACTGGGCTTTATTATCTTTCGGAAATGCTTGTTTCTTAGGCTGTGCTTTGGTTTCTTACTTATCCCAAATGATTTTATGTACAGAGAATGGGAAACTCCTTCTAATTGTAAGCTAAGATTTTCCCAAATACAGCAGCAGTAATAAAAGGAAACAGCAAGTATTTAATTTCAGCATAGTCATTTGAATGAGTTGTCCTTTCAGCAGAGAACTAGAACAACCTTTCAAAGTCCACGGTTCCACCTCCAAAAATGCTGGATGCAAAACTGGACTTAAATATGCTTAATTCCCCTGTAATTTTCTCCATTAAGTTACTGTGGAGTACTACTTTAAATTCTTAACCATCAAATCCCTTTGGTTGCACATGGGCAGGGAAACATACTGATTTGCAGGAATATCTGTCCCTCCACAGAAACTTCCTTTCTTAGCTTATGCTGCTTACATTCAGAGAGTAAATTGGTTTTTCTGCCTTCTTTAATTGGGCTTGTGGTCTTCAGTTGTAGCTACTTTCCCATCTTACAACCTGTGTGCTTCAGAGTGTATAAATGTGTGTGAAGCTGAAGCAGGGTGGTCATAGCAATCCATTGTTGTCTGTCATGAATGTTTGATGCTTTCATCTGTCCAATAAGGTTGCAGATCAGAAATCTGCATACCTATGTTTCTCAGTGGAACTACATTGTCAGTTTTTGCATGTGTGTAAAAGGAAAATGAGTGCACGTTAGCTATTTAAGGAAAAATAATAGTACTTACAAGTTTAGCTTACTGTAGACATTCTTCTGATTGCTAATTTTGGCCTGTCTGAGACAATTAGTTTGGGGATTTCAGACTGGAAAGAAGTGGATCAGTGTGGAGTTAACTCCCCATTTTCTTGTTCTGTAGAGGTGATGATTATATAACATGAAGTAACATTGTAAGTTTTTGAGAGCGGGGGTTTAGAAGGAGATGGCCTTTGTTGTGCGCCTGAACTTGACATAGCTACACAATTCTGAGAATGACATCGAAAATCTCTTGTGAAACATTTTTCTTCTCTGTGTAGGGCAGTTTTGCTGAAAATCTTGCGTTCCTTCTTGAAGCTTTAAGGAAAGGTAGGTACTAGTAGCCCCTGTTCTGAAATGGTGTGTGTGCATGTTTGTCACTTGAATGAAAAGTTAGTATATATGTGTGGGTTTTTTCTACTTGTTTAAGTGGTATGAAGAAATCTAGCCCAAGAACGTGTTACGGTTACAAAATCATGTAAAAAATACGTAATCCCAAACAAACATATGCCTAACATAACTGAGGCTGTAAAGGCTTGCATGTGATGATCACAGATTCTTTTATCCAGATTGAAGCTATTGAAAATAGTGCTTTTTAAAAAAAAAAAAAATTAACATGGAAGTCTGTCATCCCTTGCAACCAGAAGTGATGCTTGGCAGAATAATACAAGACAATTTTTCCATGTATTTTTGGTTTTACTATTGTAGCAGTACTTGAGTGAAAGGAGGGCTTAATGACAAGCTAAAAGAAAATATGTAAGTTGTTAAACTGGGAATTTGTGAGAGCTGCAGAGATGGAAGCCAGAGGATGAAATTACCAGACTAACTTTTAAAATTGCTGTCTCAGGAAATCGTACTAGCAGTTGTCCAGTCTTGTTTATACTGGATGAATTTGACTTGTTTGTTCATCACAAGAATCAGACGCTGCTCTATAACCTCTTTGATATATCACAGTCAGCCCAGACTCCCGTAACAGTTATTGGACTCACATGTAGGCAGGTAAGAAACTGCACTTTATCATTCAGTGTTTTTGGCTGTTTTAAAGAGACTGTTATCTTAGCTGGGATGTTCTCTCCTCTCCTGGAGCCTTGCTTAATTTACTAAGAGACTGTTGTTATACATTTGTCTGAGTTTTGAATTGGGAAGGGACGTAAGGGTGATTAAAAAAAAAACACAGTAATTTGTGCTGAGAGCAAACTTGGATAACCACAAAACTGCAAAGCCTTCATTTGCACTGCTAGAGGAGCAGGTTTACATTTCTAAGGAGAGGCACAAGGCCGTGGTCCTGTATTACTGCAGGAGAGCTGTATTTATCCATGTGGCTGTTCTACATTAGCAGGAACTGTCGTTAGAGGCTCCTGGGCATTGCAGTTTCTTGGTCAGCAGTTGGTAGGAACAGAAAGGTATTAACCTACAATGTTTAAAACATTGGTCTGAGAACAGGGAATTTTTTTAAGCAAGCAGTTCAGTAGGGCACTATTGCTATAAAATGACCACGTTCAAAATGGGTTTAGGATCCATGTTAAACTTCTGTGATATTTACAATGACATCCTAGGAAACTGTGGACAAATTTTGTGTATATTGTGAAATAATGACTTTTCTGACACTGTGGAAGTTGATATTTTAGAAGAATTACACTTTTTCTCAGTAGACTGGATAGGTGGTAGAGATAGCTGGGTTATGACAAGAAGAAGACTGATTAAAATCTTCCATTGAAGCCTGAATCTTGGGTTGGTTGGGTTTAGGTGATGTTTAGCTGGGCATATTTGTGAAAGTTAATAGAGTAGTTAATAGCTGATTCAGTAAATTCCAATCTTTTCTTTTGTGATGGCGCTTTGAGCAACCTGGTCTAGCGGAAGGTGTCCCTGCCTGTGTCAGGGGGTTGGAACTAGATGAGCTTTAAGGTCCCTTCCAACCCAAACCCTTCTGTGGTTCTATGATTACTGTCCTGAGTCTGGTATACTCATCACCCATTGTTTAGAACCCCGTATTGCTCTGCTTTGGAATGTGGTCAGGGTGGAGTCTTCAGAGGCCATACCATGGTTGTGGTGATAGCTGTTGCTTCTGAGCTCCTGTTAAATCACTGGTCTCTATTGCATGTGACTTTTAAATGAAAAGGTATCTGTATTTTGCATTGTTGGCTCTCTACACTTACTGCTCCCTTCGGAGGAACTTTGGTATTCTTAAAGCTTTTTTTTTAGTGGAAATAAAAACACTGAAGCCAGTGCACATTAAACCCTTAAAAACCAAAAAAGGACCACCCAAAACTCCTAGTAACTGGGAGTGCAATCCTTCTGTGCCAGTACCAGGTAGGGTAATAATACTGGGTTTCTCAGGATGAACCCCCAGCTTGTTTCTGATTCCATCTATTGCCATGTGTTCTGAGAAAAGTAAGCTTTTCTTTCTTACACCGACAACTTGATGGCAGACCTGCTTAGATCTCTGTGACAGTCTTGGAAGATAAATATTGGTTCTTAAGTATTCTGGGGTAGTTTTAGCTGGATTCTTTTGGTCTGACAAAAGGCATGTGTGAGCTGACAGCTGCCAACCTCCATATCTACTAACTAGACAACTTGTCTAGAGACAGAATGGGCTAAAACATCTTGAATGCAGGCTTAAGTAACTGAAGTATTTACATAATTGATGGAGAAATTTTGCTGGGTATCCTAGCAACTAATTAGCCTGTGTGATGTAGTGCAGCACATGATTTGGGTAAGTGGCCAATCACTGGGCATTTTGGGGCACATGGATTATAGTAATTAGCAAAAGTCGTGTTAGAGCATTTCAAGCCTGAAAATTTAATAATTCTTTTTCTTTTTTTAACAGGATTTACTTCGGTGTTTTTGTAGTTTTCACTCTAGCAAAGAATGCATTAAATGCATCTGCCTTTTTTAATTATTATTTGTACTTCTTTTTTAACAAGGATATTCTGGAGCTCTTGGAGAAGAGAGTAAAATCAAGGTTCTCTCACCGACAGATATATTTGATGAATTCTTTTGATTTTAAGCAATACATCAGGATATTCAAGGAACAGCTTGCTCTTCCTGCT
>NW_009934435.1:12357-13309 GCF_000696875.1 Nestor notabilis
TCCTGACGAGTCTTTTGCACAAAAATGGAATAATAATGTTCAGGTATTTAAAGCTCTTTATACTTGGTTTTAGTAAAACTTCCAAAAGTAAAACCAGTTAGTAAATGCAAAGCCTTTACCTAAGATTAGTATTTTCTTCCACTACTTGAGTTTGATACAGAATGAATTGAATTGTGATAGGGAATCTTTGCTTATTAAAGTCCAGAGGTAAAATTAGAAGAAGAGAAAGTTAAGGTTAGACACAAAGAATTGCATTGTCACATGTAATCTGAGCTCTTCCTGAAAGTCAGCTGACTGGGAAATATTTGCTGAGATGATTGAAGTACTGCTTTTTTATTTATTTTTTTTTTCCCCCCTTTATTAGCGTCTCTCAGAGGATAAAACTGTGCAGGACGTGCTGCAGAACCTTTTTCACTACACTAAAGATCTGCGCTCACTTCATTTGCTCTTGGTATGTATTTGGATGTGTATATAGTATCTTCCTAATTTTCAGTAACTGGTAAACAACGCTTGTGTTTTTCAAGCCAGTTTTCTGGCATTTAAAGTAACTTTTGCCAGGTCTTTCCATGTATAAAGCAAAACTGTAGGTGAAATACTTTCAAACTGTTTTTTACTTTCTGAGATTCTTTTTGGTTGCTGGTAAATCCTGAGAACTGCTTTTACTGAAACCTGCTTTTGCTACATGGAAGTCTGTTGCAGCTAAATGTTCCTCCTTTCCCTAATCTGTCCCTATACTGAACCTGCTGCCCTTCATCAGTGTCTGTCATCTTCAAAGATCAATAAATTTTGGCGCCATTTTTTTACTACGGTGACTTAACTGTTTCTTGCATTGCCTTTTGCTCTCCGCTTTGTTGTCCTGCTGGCGCTGTTAGGGTGTGCCAGTGTTCCTGGCCTGTTCCTTGAGCTGCTCTAGCACAACTCTCTGTGTAGAATCATAGAATGGTTTGGGTTG
>NW_009934436.1:0-347 GCF_000696875.1 Nestor notabilis
CCTGTTCAGGGCCCGGGGCTGCCGGGCACTCACCTCCTTCAGGCCACGACAGAACCGCTCAAAGACACGCTTCATGTTGCCACCCTTCTCCATAGAAATGATGCGCGTGTGGTCCTCCTCGTTGATCCAGATCAGGAAGGTTTTCTCATTGTTGTGCCTAGGGACGAGGCAGTGTCTGGCTGCGCCGGGGGCTCACAGAGGCCCCGTGCCCACCCAGCCACCCATGCCAGCCCCGGCCGTGCCTCTTCTGCCCCTGTGACCATGGTGCCAGTGCTGCCCCCTAGTCCTGCCTGTGCCCGCGGCTGGGAGCGCATTGCCGCAGGACAGACCGGCACGAAGGCCGCCAC
>NW_009934436.1:363-1108 GCF_000696875.1 Nestor notabilis
GTGTTCAACCGCATGCATCACTGCAGGTGATGTGTCTGGCTCGAGTGCCATGTGCACTGGCAAGAGCTGCTCGGGAGGAGCAGTGCGGTGCCAGCATGGTGGCAACCCTGCCCGGACTGGGGCCAGGAACATGGCTCCTGCACCATGCAGGCAGTGGAAGGGGGCTCTGAGGTGTGAGGTGCACGTTGGGGTGCTGGGTTAGGGGGTGGCCAGAGCCGGGGACCATGTGTGCATTTTCTCTGTGAGGCAGCTATAAAGGTGCTGTGCCAGAGAGGGTGAGAACTGGCTGTCACCATACGCAAGCGATGTTGTGTGGGATGCTGCATGGTTGTACAGAGATAGATGCTGGGGTGAGCAGTAAGATGACATCGTGGCAGGATAAGTTTGGGGGCAGGAGAAGCACTGGGGATTGCCTGGGCAGCAGAAGGCAGTTACAGGTTTTTGGCAGCCTAGAGTGCAAGGTGCTGCAGGATGATGAGAGCAGGCAGGACTGACAGCAGGGGCTGGCTCCGAAGCTTAACTTTCAGGAGGATGGTGTGGTTTGTGCATGGAGTGGGTGGCTGCTGACTGCAGCTCACGAGAGCCCTGGGTGAGCACAGGTGCTGTGTGTGCTGGGGTCTGCGGTGAGGCCAGTGTGAGGAATGCGGTGGCAGGGCTGGGGCAGCCTGACAGAGCAGCAGTATCACCCCAGCCTTTCTGCCCTGCTGACTGCCTGGTGCAAGGGCAGATCCTCACCAGATCCCTC
>NW_009934436.1:1123-1640 GCF_000696875.1 Nestor notabilis
TGCTGCTGTCAGGAGCGGTGACACTGGTTTGTCGAAGAGGAAGTGGTCCTGGAGGGAGGCAGAGTGCATGGGCTCGCCAGGGCTGCACGGCTGGTGCCAGGGCACCCTGTCTCACTGCACCACAGCTGTCCCAGGCAGGGAGAGCTCACTTGCTGTCCCCACGTGTGGGCAGCAGTCCCTCACTTCCTGGCCAGGGAGGCAGAAGACTTCTGGTGCAGGGCCCACCCTGTTCCAGGGGCTGGTAGGGCTCCAGTCATGTGCCACAAGCCTGCCTTCCCCTGGGCATGGGCAGGGACATGGGGCAAGAGCCGGGGGGGGGAGGGCTGTGTTCAGTGAGCTCCATCCTCCCTGGCATGGGAGGGCTGAGCAGCATGTGAACACCCCCCGCGCCATGGGGCAGCCTCACTGGGAAGGGGTCCTGGTCCCACAGGGCAATAAGGCTGGGAAAGGAGGATACAGCCTCCTGGAGTGGCAGCACTGGGGAAGGGGTCCTGCTCCATGGGCACTGGGTTGGCTG
>NW_009934436.1:1845-2160 GCF_000696875.1 Nestor notabilis
GAAGTGGCCAAACTTGATCTGGAACAGACGGGAGCCGTGGGGTGCTTACAGGAGGTCCTGTGCTGGCAGGGGCCCTGTCCCTGAGGCCCAGGGAGGGACCCCCGTGCGCAGCGCCGCTGCCCAGCTCCTGCACCTTTGTGGCGTCCAGGTCTGTGAAGTGCTTCATGGTGCGCGGGTTGAAGCCGTTGTGCCGCTCCTGGATCACGGGGTCGAACAGGTCAGCAAACACCTGGAAGTGAGCAGGATGATGGGAGCAATGCGGACCCTGCACCCCACGGACATGGCCCTGCTGCCAGCATGGGGGACGTGGCAGCA
>NW_009934436.1:2201-2959 GCF_000696875.1 Nestor notabilis
GGACGGGGGTCTGCGGAGGATGGCGGGGTCCGTGGCTGGTTTTGCCGTCCAATGCAATTTGGGATCCATAGGGCCGCTGCTGCCACGGCAAAGGAGGAGGAGGATGATGCAGGGCTCCAGGGCAGCTGCTCTGAAGGAGCCCCATGTCCTGCAGGGACACACTGGGGCTGTCCAAGGGGCCTCTGCAGCTGCCCAGGCTGGGCAGCAGGAGATGGGCACTGATATCCAGGCTGCTGGATGTGCCACAGGTACCAGGGCTGCTGCAGGCAGGTTTGCCACTCACCTCGTAGCTTTCTTCATCGCCAGCTACTATGCCCACAGTCTTGATGAAGGGGTGGCCGGGGTTGTCAACACCCGTCTGGATGCACTGGTCCAAGGTCCAGCCATTTGGGGTTGCTTTGTCACAGAGCCTGCTGTAGATGGCTGGCGTCAGGTTGCTGGCCATGCAGTTGTTGTGCTTCCGCAGGTCAGGGTACTCAGCACTGCAGGAGGAGAGACTGATGAGTCCTCTGGGGCTGGCAGACACAGAGACCCTCAGCACAGGAGTGGGGAGCTCTGGGCAGGGAGGTCGAGCTTCTCTGCTTATGCACACCACGAAAGGCCAAGGGAGAGCAGTTAGAAGCATTGTGTGGCAAGGGCAGGGAGCAGCCTGGGCTGAGGGCTGACATTGCCACAAGGACAAGAGTCCATGAGCAAATCTGGGCCGGTTGTTTGGGTGCAGCTCCTTATCAGCCATGTCCCAGGGCCCACGGCTGGGA
>NW_009934436.1:3024-3561 GCF_000696875.1 Nestor notabilis
TCCCCTTCTCCTTCATGGTGATACCCAGCATTGGGAGCTGCCCCTGCAGTGGGCGCAGGAGGCGGCAGCACGTGGGGCCCTGCATGCTCAGCCCCCGGCTGGGCCCCTGACCCCCATTCCCCACCGCCTGGATGCTGTGGGGCAGGAGATTGGCTGACCCCAATCTGCAGCTGGTGGGAACCACACTGCTCCGGCACAGTTTATTGTATTAGGGGGATGCTTTCCCCTAATCAGCTTAGCAGGAGGCCATCCCCTGACCCCATTCCCACTTTAGCTGGGCTTTGTGCTTGTTCTGCGTTCATGGGGGGTTGGCAGGGCAGGACCCGACAGTGCTCTCCTTGGCCAAATCCCTCCTGCTGGAGGTAGTGCCTCTGTTGACATAGTGGGTCAGGACTGGCCCTTGTCAGCCCAGGAGTCCTGCCTGGTGGCCTGTCCCTAGAGGGGCACTGCCATGGGGGAGGCGCAGCTTGGGCAGGGGTCATCCCTGTGCAAGAAGAGGTGCCAAGGCTGGTGTGGGGCCAAGCTGGTGGGAGCAGA
>NW_009934436.1:3572-4823 GCF_000696875.1 Nestor notabilis
CCTGCCTTCCCAGCACCGAGTCCTGTCACCCCGCAGTGCTCGGGTCCTGCTCTGGGTCCTGGTGCTGCAGAGCCAAGTGCTGCCGCCTCCCTGCTGCGTCTGCAGGACCAGGAATGTGCGTTGGCCCCTCGCCTACGGCTCTTTGCTGCTTGTGGCTTCCTGCGCTTTGCAGAAAGAAAGGGAGGTAGGGCTTGGGTCTGCTCTGCGTAGGAAAGCCCTGGCAGCTCCAGCCTGGACCAGTGCAAGGAGGCATTTGCTCCAGGCTGGAACTCATCCCAGGCCGTGGAGGCCAAAGGCTGCTCCCCCAGCCTACACACATCTGTGCCATGTTGAGATGCTCCAGTTCAGAAGCTGACTTGTCTGATAGCAGACACAGCCTCCCCCCTGCTCCTGCCCCTGCTGCCAGCTGGCTGCTGGCTGTGACCGGGGAGACACACTCTCATAAAAAGCATTTGCTGATCAGAATGGGACACTTGGACAAGTTCCTCCTCTGCCTGCAGCACAGCCAGTGCTGCCAGGAGCGCAGCCTGCTGTGCTTTCCACCCTGGTGGCAGCAGACTATGTCCAGAAAGCCAGCAAAGGTTGCTAAGGGAAGCAAGCTCGCTTCCAGTAAGCAGGAGACTGCAATAGGTTTATGCATGCTGCCTGCTAGGGGCAGTCCCAACTGTCACCGAGGTATCGGAGTCCAAACCCCTGAGACTCCATCCCTGCCTGCAGGGTCTGTGCCTGCTGCAGTGCTCATTCTGCTCGTGCTCTGGATGCACGCTCCCCAGAACAGCACTGAATCACAGCCAGCAAATCTGGGAAGTTTCTCTTCAGCCTTTCTAGAGCTCTTGAGCTAAGCTGGATGGGGTCAGGATGAGCAGGGCAATGCCAGGAGCCGCTGCCCTCCCTGCCTTTGCATGAGGAGGTGCTTCCCCTGGGAGCAGCCTCCTCAGGAGTGGAGCCCCCTACATCCCCCCATGGCTCTGCACCATGATCCATCACCCCCAGTGCCCTCCCCGGTGTCACCAGCTCCGCGTGGGCCATGCTGATGGTGTGGGGTGTGTGGGATGCATGGGGGGCGTGTAGGGTGTGTGGGGTGTGTGGGGTGCATGGGGCTCAGGCTGCTGCAGGCAGCGCAGCCCACGCTGTGTTCTGCAGGAGGACGGCACTTGGGCTTTGTGCAGAGACGCTCTGGTGGGAGCACCGGCATCGCCGTCCAAACATGGCACCATGTGGGACTGGCAGGGGGGTGCTCCGCGCCGCCGG
>NW_009934436.1:4835-6231 GCF_000696875.1 Nestor notabilis
ATGGGCACCGCAGTGCAGTGACAGGCAGTGCAGTGACAGGCAGTGCAGTGACAGGCAGCGCTGCTCAGATCCTTCAAGGCTGTTGCCAGTGTCTCCTGTTACTTAACTTAAGGACCAGAGGAGCACAATCACTGGGTGACCGGCCCCCGCAGAGCGGATGCTGTGGCTCGGCCCTGGGGCTCTGTCCAGGCTCTTTTCCAGTGTCAGCACCATTACAAAACCATCCCCAGTTCAACAGACCCTCCCAGGAAGCTCATTTTAGAGCTTCTCAGGCACATCCCCTATATTGACTTCACCCACTCCTCCAGACTCATGCTAGCCCCTTCCTTCCCTACTGTTCATTCACCTCTTTGGAGGTGAACAAACAGTAACATCCAACCTTCGTCACTCTTCCAACTGGCTCCATTTCTGTCCCCTCCTTTCTGAGCCTCAGCACTGCTCTCAGTACACAGCTTCTGCATGAGCATGGCTCTCAGCCTGCAATGCAGCGCCTCGCCGCTCTCTCACTGCACAGTGTTTGGTGCAGGGATCGCAGCGACTGCATGTGTTTGGAGCAGTAACATGCTGCCTCCTTCCCCACTCTGCTCCTTCCCTGTGCTCAGCCTCCACCAGCATCAGGATGAGGAGGAAATCCCACTCCTCGCTTTCCTGACCTGACTGAGCTGTGTCAGACCAAGCAGCTGGCGCCAGGGCAAGGAGGAGGGACCAGCCTGTGGCCATCATGTCCCTCTCCAGTTCTGGCCCTGTTCTTCCCCTGCCCAAGTGCCTGTGAGGTGCAGGCAGCTCCTGCCCTCAGCCCCATCCTATGCCTTGGCCCCCCATGCTCCTTGGGGCCAGGCAGCGGGCAGGACCTGCTGACACCTCTCCAGCCTCCAGCCCCGAAGCACCCCATGCGCTGGCGGCCCAACCAGGGTCCCTGGGCAGCCCTTGGCAAGAGCAGTTCAAAGGGGGAGTGACACAAGGCCTTCTGTGCTGCAGCTTGAACCTTGGCTCGGCTCTGCAGCTGTGACACTTATCTGGCTTAAGGGATCAGGCACAGGTTGTGTAAATAGGGCCAGGGCTCTTTGAGAGCCAGCATTACCCCCAAAAGCACCCTTAAGCCGGGCTGTGGCCCTGCACGCACCCGCCTGGCCCAGCTGGGCTCCATGGCCACATCCTACAGTTTCTGCTCGCACATCCCAGGGCTCATCTGTATCCAAAATCTGCCCGCAGGCTGGGGGCTGCCTGCTCAGCCCTTGTGGGTGCCTCCACTTCTCCCTTTACAAACTGCCCCTGAGACAGAAGAGCGAGGACCTGCCAGGAAACCTTCCCGTTAAATAGAGAGGTCCCTGTCCCCAAGGCTGGCGCATGGAAGGCTGGTACAGCCAGATGAGGCCATGCCAGGAGCTGCCGCCAG
>NW_009934437.1:0-18849 GCF_000696875.1 Nestor notabilis
GCCCGGCAGGCGTGCTCTCCGGCGCTGCCCCGGGAGCGCGGACACAGCGCCCTGAGGACCAGCTTGGCAGCCGGTTGTACGCTGGTAAAGCCGGCGGACTCCGTGGCTGCGTCGTGACAGTTGTGTCGCTCTTCGGTGTGATGTTGAAGTTGGAAACGCTTCGGGATGTTGCTTCCGGTTCTTTTCCTCTTTAAAACAAACGCAGCGATAGGTAGCATTTGCTTACCAAAAGTTGGCTGCTGAGGAAATTCAGCATTCCTTCCTTTAATTTATTTCTGTGACTAAAAGCAAAATGTGCTTTTAATTTTTCAGTATTACTATAACTTTATCGTGCTTTGCCCCCTTTTCTGCTGCATGGTTGCTGGTCTGGTCTGTTTGGGTTTGCATGGGAGTGACAGTCGATACTGCCTGAGTTTGAGTTCAGAGGTCTGGCTCCTCATAGCTTAAAAAGAGCTTTTTTTTTTATATACCCTGTTGATATTTGCTACATACAAGTATTTATTTAACAATTCACAAAAGTGGAAGTAAAGCAGGAAGCAGGGTTGTATGGTGCATATGAAGACGGTACCTGTCACTGTGCTACATCGTGACTGTAGGAAAAACAAAAACCCTTCATGTTTTTAAAAAAAGTCAAACTGTTTTCCATCTAAAGATCATGGACTATTCTAAGTTTCATTGCATCCTTGTGTGGTCCCGTTACTAACAATTAAATGCATGTTATCCACATTTTAAAGGATGAGTTGAAATGCTTTAGGTAAGTTTTGAATCCTGAACCAAACACAGTTTGAGCAGGCTTGATTTTCCTTTTCCTTGCACAAGCTAATGTAGCAGGGTCTGTGAATAATCCAGTTGTGGGTAGAGAAGTGAGCAAACAGCAAAGAGGCCAGTGTGTGCAGGTGCTGAGAGCCTGCAGGTGGTATTATCCCATCCTGGCCGCATTGCGTTTATCCCGGGATGGGTTGAAGGACTTCCTTGTGCTCAGCACAGAGCCTGGGCGCAGCTGCTGTGCTGTGACTTGCTCCAGGTTAGGGTGTTCATAAGACAGACTCAGGGACGGGATCCCATGGGCTGTTTAGTTTCTGTTTACTCACAGCTTTTGCATTTGGCTTTGGTAGACCGGATTACTTAACAGTAGTAGTAAGACCTTGCCTATGTACAGTTAGACTACACATGAATTGATTAAAAAGGCAGTTCTAATAAAATCCTGTTTTTCTAAAACTTTTAATGGGTTGTGATCATTCCAGATCTTACAATAGACAGCACGTGGCCAGAAGAAGAAAAACTACCCCAAAATAAGCCTCATAAGCTAGAAGAGGATTAATTTGTCTTTTTGTTTAAACATGTTTGAAAAGCCTTTGAAGTAAAAAGGGGGAAAAAAAGTATCTGGAGAGTACATTCAGCTAGTGGTGTGTCTGTACCCATCCAGCCTGGCAAGAAGGGGGGTATTTATTACGTTTTTAAAGCTGAGTGCATCTATGATATTTCCACAAACTCTTGTGGTCAGCCTGATCCCCATTTTGGCTAGAAATCTAAGTTTTGGGGACGGTTGGGAGAGAACTATTGCAAGCACAAGTCTGAAGACTGAGAAATGTAATATCCTCCTGAGCTGAAGCACAGCAAACCCAGCTCCCTGGAGCCGTTCAGACTTGTACCTTGCAACGGTCTCAGGAGTGATAAGATCAGAAATTAAGTGTTTTTAAAAGATTCTGGGAGTAATTTTGCTGCCTTCAACAAATAATTTAAACTTGTTATGGCTTTTGGCAGGGGACGTGCTAAATAGTAACTTCTAAGGCCCTAAAATTCATCGCATTCATGTGTTGCCACTGTGATTATAAGTAAAGCTGCTTGAATAAGTAATGTGTATTTGAAGCTGATGAACATTGGAGGGATGTACTTTTACTCTGCTGTTTCATGTTCTGGTATCATTTAGTGTTCTAGAGTTTAAAAAGATGAGCAATTCAGAGCACCCGATTTCTTGAATAAAATGATTAAATCAGATGGTCTATAAGAGCTTCCATTCCCAATGTACATTTAACTAATAGTTTAAGAGGATGTTGTTACAATTGATTAGTGTCTGACCGACAAGAGCGAGCAGTCGGGAGCACAGAGCCATGTCCACTGTGTTCTCTTCAGGAAACTCCATCTCCATTGTTTACATATGATTAAAATCAAACCTGGGAATTGATTTTTCTGAATATTTTAAGATCAGCTCTGATTTCTGCCTTATTTTTTTCACTCTTTCAGGCAAGCACTTAGGGATGATGCTCGGAAGCAGTCATATACTCAGCAGGTCCGTGCTGGACAACACGCATGGTGTTGATGTGTTAGTTAAGCTGTTGCAGCAGTGGTTGAAGGAGGCTGGGGCAGCAATTAGTGTTGGTCTAGACTATGGGGGCTGGATTTAACTTCCACTTCTGACAAAGACTTTCTGTCTTGGCAAATAACCTTCTCCCTGTTGCTCAGGTCCCATCTGGAAATACAACTTACTCCACACACTTTGGAGGTAGTGTGGGAGCGAGTGTTCTCCATAGTAGCCACTTCCTTGTTTTGAAAGGGAAAGCAAATGGTACAGGAGATTATTATAAGGTACAGTAAATAGCCTCTAGCTTTAATATAAGGAATCTACAAATAACAGATAGTTGGGATTTTTGTGCAAGTCCAGAAGTGTGTATTTTTTTCTCAAGCATGAGGGGGAAACGACCTGAATTGAGACAGTGTGACCGGGTATCCTGCAGTGACTGCACCATGTCGAAGGGCGTTGCAGTCCTGGAGCAAGAGTACTTTCCTAGCAAAATACCTACTTAACTGCAATTAGTTTTCTTGTTCCAGCTTGAAATGCACCACTTTAGAGCAGAACTACATCAAGTGGATGTAGCTGTGTTCACCTGGGGATGAGCTCCTGATGCAGGTGGGCTGTGTTAGTCAGAAGCACCAGGAGAAACTGAGAGGGTTGTATTCTGTTACTGCTGATTTGGGGCCTTGCTTACACACGGTTGGAAGAAGCCACTACATAGTCTGGTTTACTATTCTGTTACTCAGTTCTCTGGACCTGTACTGTTGTCCCTTGACCAGTATTTTAGAGGTAAAAAAGGGAGCAATGGAGGGAGCAGTACCTTGGTGATAGTTTCGGAGCGCCTCGGTGTTCCTCACATTGCTGTAGCTGTTGAACTTGCTGTGCTGGAAGTTTCAGTCAACACTTTTAAAATAAAGACCCCCCCACACCTTGTATAACAGTTGATGGTGCCAGATTGTTAATGACATGCATATAGGCTAACATCACAGTAGGTTTAGAACAATAGTTGCTCACTTCCTCATTGTCTGCCTGCCAAAGCTGAGTATTTCTGCAGTCACAGGTGACATCATTCTGCCTAACTTGGGAAGGGTTGGAGCTCCCTGAGGTGTAACTAGCACAATCACCTGGTGCAGGAGTACAAATAACTTGCAGTTGTTGTAGTTTCTTGGGTTTCTGCCTTAAAAAAAAAAAATCTTTGCGATTTTATTACTGCTCAGCAATAACAATTTTTTGTGAGCACCCAAAAAAAGTACTACTAAAGCTGCTAGCTGCTGTGTATAATAATTCTATGTATAATGTGTGTTATGGTTCTTTGGAACAGAAGTTCACCTGTGAATGCCTGGTGTTTGTGCCTCTAAGACATTCAGATTAACTTAAGGCTTTGGAATTCCACCTATTCCATGGTCAGCTAGTAAGTTATCTTCATACCTTGTAAAATGGCGCTACCTGTTTAAAATGGGTTTTTATCTTCAAACATCTGTGGTGGAGGTGCTGTTACATAGTGGGCTGGTTGGGTTTGGGTTCATCATACTCATGGGTTGTTGCATGCTGCTGCAGTTCATTTTTCCTTGTTCCCTCTGCTGCTTTTGCAGACTCTGTGCTGGTGGTTCCTCTTGGCTGATTCTTTCTATTAAAAGCCAGTACTCGGAGGTAACATCCATAAAAAGTCAAACCATTTACACTGTGTTTTGCAAATGCATCTCGTTTCATTTGGAGATAATGAAACAAAGCTGCTGTCATTGAGTCCAGCTCCTTACTGCTGAGGGCAAATGTGAAGTGGCTTCCACTTAATTTTAACTCTTGCAAGGGACTGTTAAATTTTAATGTGCAGTACTGACACTGGCTGGCACGGAACCCGACTGGGGCTCTTGGAGAAGTAAGCTTGTTTGGATTTGCTGCTGAGGTCTGGCTTTAAAATGCTACAGCAACTATTTTTATCAGATTTCTTTTAACGGAGATTTAGCATTCTCCTCACTGTGGGCAGCTTTCTCATCTCCTGCAGGGAATTAACCTACAGATACCAGATAAATTGCATTAAATGTCTTTCGTGCAAGAGAGTCATTAAGTATTGTATCAGTAGACAAAGGCCTGGAGTGATTCTTATGCTCCCATTCATTAGCTAGTTAAACTTTCAGAAATAAATCTCATCCTGACCCAATATCCCTAAAAACACTGGGGGGGTTTAATACATGTGATAGGCAAAACTACCTCAGAGCACTCCTCCTGGACACTTTGTCAGCATTATGTTAACCATTGCAGGCATTCTGGTGGTCCCTTTCCCACCTTTCTCCACTCAAAGTTAACATGGACACTTTCCTCTTCTCAGGTTCTAGTGAGAGTCAAAGAATCAAGTGACTGAATGAACGAAGTTTTGTTGGGGAGAAAGTCCCAAGGGGCAATGCTGTGCCCAGATCTACTGTGTGACATTTCCTCTTCTGGATGCTCCTTCCTGGTGGTGAACGCTCTGTGCTCAGTATTGCCAAAAAGCAGCTGTTTTTAACAGGAGAGGGGCTTGGTGTGTAAAAGGTTCCAACACAGCACCAAATGGTGCAGAACTTCATGGCTCTGGCAGTGTATCCTCAGTGGAAAGAGCACCTGCTTTGTGTGTGCTGCATTAGCACCTCCATCGCTGAGTAGTGCTCTGAAATGAGGTACATTACAGGGTTTGCACTTTTGCAGTTTAGGAAATCGTGTCAAACCAAATTGAAAGTGTCACAATTTTGTTAAATCAGGTGTATATGAGAACAAGCTGCTTGATTTCTTGCTCTCTGTTGTCCAAGTGTCATGAAGTTATACTTCTGATATCTTGGAGGTGGGAACAACATTGATTTAGTGGATAGATAACAGCAGACATAGGTGAGGAATGTCCTATGCAATAAAGATCCTGTTTTCAGATGGATTTCTGGAACAAAATGAAGGATGAAAACCCCCAACTTTTGATACTGCTGGAATTGTTTAAGTGGAATTTTATGTGTTGTGTGAAATGGAAAAATGTCAGTGCAGAAAAGCAATATCTTTTGTTAACTTTTTTCTACTTACCAGTTGGAGTTTAAAATAGGAGCTGGTGAAGTGGATACTGATGCTATAACTGGGATGTGTTTCAGCTCCTACCAGCACCTTCCTTTTGAGATTTCCTAAATGAAGCCCAAGTTTTTGCTGTGAGGAGTGGGGATTACTGTCCTTGCCTTCATGTTGTGGGCTCTATTTTGATTGTATAACTTAAGCACTGACCTTGTATTTCAGGTGAATGGACCTGATGGCATTCTTCAGAATGGAGCTGTGGATGATAATGTGGCTAAAACTAGCCAGCTTCTGGCAGAGTTGAATTTTGAAGAAGATGAAGAAGATACTTATTACACAAAGGACCTTCCTGTGCATGCTTGCAGGTAAGACCTAAGCTTTGTCCCAGGGCTTGTTATTTTCAGAAGGTGAGAGTGCTTTGTGGGAGTGAAAGATGTATGCTTAGAGGATTTGGGTTTTGAGAGCAACTTCTTTGGAGACAGCCACGTACTGGTAGGAGAATGGTGCCCTCTGGTGAGCTCTGTTGGATACTTAAGAGCTCCCTCGTCCAGCAGGTTTTGGACTTCCCTTGAGGAGTAAGTAGAAAGTTAAGCCAACCTAAGGATGGCAGTGGCGGGAAGTGTTGAAATACCTGTGACTCAGAACAGAAGTTTAGCTCGTGTCTGATGCTTTTACCAACATCCATGTTCCCTAATTTTCACTTCCCTGTGATTTTAGACACTGACACACAGTTTAGTTCTTGTATTTGAGTTTTCCTATAAGCAAATACCCAATCACTCCCTGTTTTTTCACTTGTAATTCCAGTTACTGTGGCATCCATGACCCTGCTTGCGTGGTTTACTGCAACACCAGCAAAAAGTGGTTCTGTAATGGGCGTGGAAATACATCTGGCAGGTAAATAACAATGACAGTCTTGTTTCCAGAGTGGGTTTGTTCTAAAGTGGTGGCTGTGACTTAGATTTTGGTGATAATCAAAGTCTGGTGACTTAAATGTGAACCTCCAGCTGCCTGTGTAGCTTTGCTGCTGTTACCAGCTTAGAGCTCAATCTCAGCAGAACTTGAATCACTTCTGTGAAGTGAGCTTGCTGCTGCTTCCCCCATCGTGTCTTCCTGCAAAGCACCTCTTGATCTATGGAACTTTGGGAGCCTTCTTTCAATTACCAGGAACATGAAAGGATGTTTTACACTTTTCTTGTTCTTTCACACTCGTGTACCTTAAAGCATTCATGCACTGAGAAACCACTGAAACTCTGCTAGTATCTGTGCTTGTACCTTACAGTTGTATCTGTGCTTGTATCTTGCAGTTGTCTGCCACAGCACCAATCGATTTTTATTTGTGTCTTTTAATAACTGAGCTAATACATCGTTAGGACTAAACATGATTTTCCTATTAAATGAAAACAAATGTATGTTCTCTTTGGTTTCAGCCACATTGTTAATCATCTTGTGAGAGCGAAGTGCAAGGAGGTGACTCTCCATAAGGATGGGCCTCTAGGAGAGACTGTCTTGGAATGTTACAACTGCGGATGTCGTAATGTGTTTCTCCTGGGCTTTATTCCAGCTAAGGCAGACTCCGTGGTGGTTTTACTGTGCAGGTGAGAGAATGCCTTTGTTGGCATGTTTGTGTCAAGTCTGTTGCATAAGCTGATTTCTAAAGGGTGATGCTTGTGTTCATTTTGTACCAAAATATATTTTATACTCTAATTTGACACCATTTTTTCCTTCAGATGAACTGTATACAAGTAGATAATCGCTAAAGGAGCATTCTGTTATGCTGGGCAATTGTCTTGGTTCCAGAGAAAAGTATTTACCTGAAGTGAAGCAGTCCTTAGTGGAAGAAAGGTGGTTTTCCCCTTTTCTAAAACTGTGATCTTCAGACTTGGAAGAGTAACAGATCAGTTCAGGAAATGACTCTGGAGCCCTACTGGAGCAGTGACTCTATGACACAGTATGCTTTTCTGTCAGCTCACAGAATCATTTGAAGACAGCAGTAAATTGGAAATTGTCCTCTGATAGGTTCTGTCAGAAATCATTATTTTAATTGTATGTATTTTAATTAAATGCTGTCACCATGTATTTGACAGTAGAAGATGTGTTTCTATGGAATGAGCTCTTCTGTTTGTCTAAACAACAGATGGGAAGTAATCCCAAGTGTTTTCCCATATATATGTGCATAATCTTAATGGACTGTAACACTTTCAAAGGTGAGTGTCTCATTTAATACTTTAGGTGTTATGATTTTTCAGTTCTAGAAACACCCAAGAAACACTGTTTAAAATCCTGAGCCTTCCCAGTGTTGAAATAGCAGAAAAAAGAACCAAAAGATGAATTGGCCCAGCAGGTTATAGGGTGGGTTTGTTTCCTCCTTTTCACTGAGGTATTTGAGTTGTTTCAGGAGCATGATAAACCTATTTTTACACTTCACACGACAGACTTTTTCTTACACTTGTCTAATTTAACAATTTTTCCAATGTTTTGGTTGTGCAGGCAGCCATGTGCCAGCCAGAGCAGTTTAAAGGATATTAACTGGGACAGTTCACAGTGGCAGCCTCTTATCCAAGATCGTTGTTTCCTTTCATGGCTGGTGAAGATTCCATCTGAACAGGAGCAGTTGAGAGCCCGTCAGATTACAGCTCAACAGATTAACAAACTGGAAGAACTTTGGAAGGTATGTGCAGCTTTTCAAATACTGGTTATATTTTACCAAGTGCTAACTTTGTGTTTTTATGAAGGGAGGACAAGACTGTTTTAGCAATTGCATAAGGCAGAGAACGTACTTAAATTACATGAGTTTTAAATCCTGCAGGTTTGACAAGCATTGCAACTGGGAATTGATGAAAGCATTCAGGAAGTTGTTTATCAAAGTAGAAAAGTTTCACCTTTGGGTTCTTCAGCTCTGTTCAAGTTGCACTGTCACGCAGTCTGAAAAAACCAACTTTCCTTCCCCTTATCGTGTCTTTCACATGGTTCTGCTTTATGTGATGACTAGCTGAGTAGGGAACTCTTCATCCGTGCTTAGTGTTCGGCTGTTGTTTTCTGAGAGGTTTTTCTGTACATTCTTTAAAGCATAACAAAACTGACTGGATGTGAGTGTGACATACAATGTCTGGGTGTAGTCTTAACACCATGACATGGTTATACCTTGATACAACTTCCTGTAGTAGCAGAACACAGCATTATCAGTCCTGTTGCACAGTGACAACTTGTCACTTGTTTGTATTTAAAACTTTGAAAGAAACCACTTGGGCTTCAAATTCTAGGAAAATCCATCTGCAACCCTTGAGGACTTGGAAAAGCCTGGTGTTGATGAAGAACCACAGCATGTCCTGCTTAGATATGAAGATGCTTATCAATACCAAAATATCTTTGGTCCTCTGGTCAAGCTTGAGGCAGACTATGACAAGAAACTCAAGGAGTCTCAGGTAATACACTTGAAATATGCCTGTTTGAGGGGGCTTCTGACCAATTCTCTGCTGTCAAAACACATGGTTGTTGTTAACAGCGTAGAAGGGAGGCTCAAGTGAAGTAGATGCCTTTATTCCAATACTGTTACATCACAGTAACTATAGTAGTAATGGTGATGTCTGATAGCAGGGAGAGGAAAAGAGAAAATCCTCAAACTGAGGTTTTAAAAACCAGCTTGAAACACTTGGGAACTTCCGTCTTTTCTGTGTTGAAAGTTTCATCTTTTCGAGAGCCGTACTCTATTGTAGAACTGCAACTTGGCCACCTTATGCTGTTACCCTCATAACCTGCTGTTACCTTTGTCAGAGCTTCCAGTCACACCTGGACTGTGTGAGGTCATGCAAGCACTTCATGAATGTTTTAAAGGTGGGGGGGAGAGAATAATGCAGGTGCTGATTAGGACTTTGTTTCTTATTAACTAAGTAGCTCTTGTAGAGCAGAGTTATCTTCTGCAGGTGGTGTGATCTCAGGCCATAGGAATAAATACCAATATTTGTCTCTGCTGTGATGCTGGAGCAGCAAGGTTTCATTTCTCCACTGTTTTGAAGCAGAGGACAGTGAGGATTGTATGAGTTAGCAAATAAGCTTTTTGAGAACCTAATAGATGCCTTTTTTTTTTTACTATTAGACCCAAGATAACATCACAGTCAGATGGGACCTGGGCTTGAACAAGAAAAGAATTGCCTATTTCACTTTGCCAAAGACTGATTCGGGTAATGACACTTTGATTGTATGTTTTGCCTGGGTTGTTGTATGCCTGGTGAATAATGTCAGTGTTTGGAGAACTGTTCTGGTCTGACCTGGGATATACGATAGTATTGTGTTGGGTTTGGTTTGGGAGGTGGTTGTTTGGTGAATATTCTGAGAACATTTTTCCTTCCTTTGTAGATATGCGTCTTATGCAAGGAGATGAGATCTGCCTGAGGTATAAAGGAGACCTGGCCCCTTTGTGGAAAGGAATTGGTCATGTTATCAAAGTCCCTGATAGTATCCTTTACTTAGTGAGCCTTCAGAAGGGCTTAGTGGAAGGTTGAAGTCTTTCTCTGAGAAATCAGTACATGTGTCCACAAGTAATTTTGAGTTAATTTTTAATTTGTCATGGGGGTCTGCTAAAATAATACCAAAATTGGGAAAAATACAATGGAGAAGTTTGCTGCAGATTACTACTTAACGAGGTTCTACAGATTATGGTGATGAGATTGCCATCGAGCTGAGGAGCAGCGTGGGAGCGCCCGTGGAAGTCACTCATAACTTCCAAGTGGATTTTGTGTGGAAGTCGACTTCATTTGACAGGTACTGAGAAGGCACTTCAGAATCGGGCACGTAATGGGTTCAGTTGGTGCATGTGTGTTTTCCTTTACCTTCAGAGGGAATCCTTGAACAGGAAAAGTTGTATTGTTTGGTGAGGCAGGAATCTGAGTGCATCCAATGTGTTGAGCCTGTGAACGCGATACCTGGCTTATAGAGCGACAGGCCTGACTTTCACTAGAAACTGCATTAACCTGAATGCCATCAAACTGCCAATTTTTCTCATTTTTGAAGGCATGCTTAGGGTTTGTTGCAAATACATCAAGGTAGGTGGAAATTTATCTTATGTTCAGTAATACTTGGGACGCAGAGAGAACTGTCTTCAGCTTCCTGAACACTGCTTCATCCTGAAGTGCTCTCTGATCTTAATTGGCATTCCTAGACTTTGAATTGCTTTAACTAGCTGAAATTTCAAGGCATTCGAGTTGGCTGTGGGGTCAGTAGACTTCAGAGGTGTCTGTACTGCATTTTGTAAGATAGGAGTTGGTTTGTTATCCTGAGATGCACCAAATACAATTTTTTCATCAAATCTTAGACTTAAAATTACTGTTGCAGATTCTATCTGATGTTTCTCTACAGATTTTTCTGGCTATAATACTTTGTAGTATGAGGAAAACCATCTGTGTTCTCACGGGTCTGATTTCTGTCTCTAAATTCTGTTAGTAAGTCTTCTGCATTGCTCTTCTCCCAAGGTATATTTTGTGTCTGATGTCTGATTAACCTTTGTGTAGGACATTTATGGATAGTTGCAATTGAGGTCGTACTGATTTGGGGGTATTTTTTCTTCTTCCTTCATTTCAGAATGCAGAGTGCTTTAAAAACATTCGCTGTGGATGAGACCTCAGTGTCTGGGTACATCTATCACAAGCTGTTAGGTCATGAGGTGGAAGATGTAATTATTAAATGCCAGTTGCCAAAGCGCTTTACAGCACAAGGACTTCCTGATCTCAACCATTCTCAGGTAACCTCATCTCCTTTTTACTACACACAAAAGAGAAAGGATTTATGAATAGAGCTTGAACAACTTTGTAACTTCCTCTGCATTGAATACTGAATAGGTTTATGCTGTGAAGACTGTCCTGCAGCGTCCTCTGAGCCTTATTCAGGGTCCTCCTGGTACCGGAAAAACAGTGACATCAGCCACGATTGTCTATCATCTGGCTAGACAGGGCAACGGGTAAGAACTGTTCTCTCTGAATCCTGTATGTGTGAGGTTATTTTATTAATGGTCAGAGAAACAGCTTCATTTTAAAATCAAAATAATTTGTATAATTGAACTAGAAAGGTTTTTTGCAAGTATATTTTTTCCGGGAAGACGTGTGCTTATTTCAGAGAATGTTCTTCCCCAGCATATTTTTCAGAGACCTGTGTTGGAGCACAGGATTTTATTGCAAGTCTGTTACATCTCACTGAGACTTTTTGCTTCACATTTTCCCAAGGCCTGTATTAGTCTGTGCTCCAAGTAACATCGCTGTGGATCAGTTGACTGAGAAGATCCATCAAACTGGACTGAAAGTGGTTCGTCTGTGTGCTAAAAGTCGTGAGGCAATTGACTCTCCCGTGTCCTTCTTGGCATTGCATAACCAGATCAGGAACATGGATAGGTAAGAAATGATTGAAAGGAGCAGGGGAACAAAAAAAAACCAACCGAAGTGGTGTGATGGACACCACTGGTGAACTGTGTGATGGTGACAACGTGTATTTGCTTGGTGGTAACTTCTTGTGTCCTGTTTAGTTTTATGAATGAGTTCCACTGGAATCCTATGAAGTTGTTAATTAGGCCATAAAGCAAAATTCGTTTTTTTTGCAGCATGCCAGAGCTTCAGAAACTGCAGCAGCTTAAAGATGAAACTGGAGAACTGTCATCTGCTGATGAGAAACGTTACCGGGCTCTGAAACGAACAGCAGAGCGGGAGTTACTTATGGTAAGGTGCTTTGGTTCTAGTAGCTTAAATAATTGCCTTCCTCCATGGGAGGCTTGGCTGCAATTTGCTGGTGGAGATGAGAGTACAATTTAACTTTGGGGAGGTTCTTGGAATGGTGTTGGATACTCCTCCATGTGGAAATACTGGCTGTTGATACCCTACGTGATTAATCTTAGTTGCATTTCTGTCTCAGAATGCAGATGTGATCTGTTGCACATGTGTGGGAGCTGGTGACCCAAGGCTTGCGAAGATGCAATTCCGCTCCATTCTGATCGATGAAAGCACACAGGCCACTGAGCCAGAGTGCATGGTGCCAGTGGTGCTGGGAGCAAAGCAGGTAGGAGCTGTGGGACTTCATTGAAGACAATCTCATTAAAGTTTGAGTAGAGGAAGTAGCAGCAAGCAGCAACATTCACACCGTGGGCATACAAAGAAACAAAATCCTTTTGTGGAAGATGCTTCCATACTACAGATAGAAGCATCTTTGTCTTAGTCCTGTTAGTTTTCCATTTCCATGCATAGTCTTTGCTTAGAACATGTTGGTACTGTTGGAACAATCTAGAGACTGAATAAGATTTTACTTGAAAATGATGAGCTGAAAAGCTAGTTGGTGCTGAAGGTTTATAAACCTGAGATTAGATCTGAAGCTTATTACAAGTCAGACTGGTTAGTTCCTAATACATTTTATAGTAGGATATTGCTTTTGTTTCTATCTACTGGGCAAGTGTCAGAAAATAGAAACTTAGAGATCTGCTAACTTCCTTTTTCACAGCTTATTCTCGTGGGTGACCACTGCCAGCTTGGTCCTGTTGTGATGTGTAAGAAAGCTGCTAAGGCTGGGCTGTCTCAGAGCCTCTTCGAGAGGCTGGTGGTGCTGGGTATCCGGCCGATCCGCCTGCAGGTGCAGTACCGCATGCATCCTGCCCTTAGTGCTTTCCCATCCAACATCTTCTATGAGGGTTCACTCCAGAACGGTGTCACTGCAGGTAAGCAAGAACAGTACTCCTGCAAATTCCTTTCCTTTCCTTAAAGAATCCTTCCTTTAATCCTTCATCTGCGTGAGTATGTTAATACATTTGCTTAACAAGACTTGCCACTGCACTTAGTGTTGCGTCTCTAAGGTGCTTTGATACAGAAGTAGCATATGTTCTTGCTAGTAAAACAGTGCTAAAAACTGGTTTACTTTTTTTGTGCTCTCCAGCGGACCGTGTGAAGAAAGGGTTTGATTTCCAGTGGCCACAGCCAGATAAGCCTATGTTTTTCTACGTTACACAAGGACAGGAAGAAATTGCCAGCTCAGGCACCTCTTACTTAAACAGGTAAAGAAAATTCAGCAGAGATATAAACTTACATCATCCCAGCGTGTCTCATATTGTAAGGGAGATTGTTAAATGAATCTGTTACTAATCTTACTGCATCCCTTGGAGACAGTCACAAGTTCTGAAGTCAAGAGAAAGAGCAGTATGTGGTTCCCACTGCAGACCAAATATCTAAGAATTTCTTTATCTAGAATTTCTGCAACAAAATTCATAATATTCCTTATTCCCCATGACTTAGGGTGACCTTGCCCTGAATAAAGGCTTTAACAGCTAAATAAAGGCTTGTGATTTCCAAGAAGAGTTACTTTCTGTTTCTGTAAAGATGGTATTCAAATGAGCCAGCCCACAGCTGTCAAATGTATCGTGTGTTGGGTGCAGTGTTCAGTGCTGTTGATCCTTATGCTCTGCAGTAGTTCTTCTAAATGAATAAAATGTTGTTGTTTGCTATTAACAGCTGTGGCTGAAGCTGCTGGTGTGCTTTGTATAATCAGAGCTGCCAGCAAGGATGGTGTAGGCCGAGCTGCATCCTGGAGCTGGTTTGCCCTAAGCTCTCTTCCCAGTAAATGAAGAGAAAAGGCATTTCCAGTGGGAGCAGTTCAGATCTTATGTGGGTTGGAATTGTTCTGTGGAGGTGTGTGTCTTCCTTCACTGGTAGCATAAAGGAGCATGGGACAATTAAGTGCCTAATATGTGGAATGAATTTGGGCCAGCAAGTAAACTGACTGCAGCTGCAGCAGGAAATGCTGATCAAGTTGCATTTTGAGGCCAGAATTCCAGTAGCTCCTGAAGCAGAGTCTTTAATTTTGGCAGGGGTGTGTAAGGAATGAGAATTTAGGTTTGTTTTGTCTATCCCTTTTTTTTGCTGTACATTCCAACTTCTTTTTTTAAAGAGTGAGCTTAAAACACTTTGCTCCTTTTGGTCAGATGCATTTGTTCGTGTGCCTGGAAGGAAAACCAGACCAAATCATGCAAAAAAAGGGCTGGGTTATTTTTAATCTGTCTGTTTGATGAGCAGCATGTGCAAGACAATGCAGCCACCCAGACTGTGCACAAATACACACCACAGCAGTTGGCTGACAGGGGGATTGGCATTAAAAACATTCTATATATAAAACTTTGAAGATAAAGCAACTGCAGGAGCTGTTTGCACAGCAGGCAGGAACATTTTTAATGATCTCGCTCATAAAAATACATGTGTGCATTGAACTCTACTAAAAAGTTCCATTTTGGAATGGTGGCCACCATGAATTGTGCTGTTCTGGGAAGTCTGGTCGTGTAGTTCTGAGAGGGTGGATTTATATGTTAAGGAGAAATTTGTGTCATTCTGAGGCTTTTTTTTTGAGATGGTGGCTTTTGCCCTTATTCCTCTGGCTGAGAATACCTGTGCATGGCCTAAGTCGAGAGCTGGTAGTGGTGACTGTTCCTGCAGAGCTGAAGCTGGATTCATCAGAGTGCTCAAGCAGCACAGAATTGTCTTTCTTGAAGTAGCCTTGTTGGCGAAGGCCAGCTCAGCATCCGTGTTCCGAGGTTTTTAGACCCATTAACTTGCAAGAAGTTCCACCTAATGCCTTGACTCTCCTCAGATAAACAAATGTCTCTTTCCAGGACGGAAGCTGCCAACGTGGAGAAGATAACTACAAAGCTGTTGAAAGCTGGTGCCAAACCAGATCAGATTGGCATCATTACTCCTTACGAAGGGCAGCGATCCTACCTGGTGCAGTACATGCAGTTCAGTGGCTCCCTGCATACAAAGCTCTACCAGGTGTGGAGTGCTTGCACACGTGGGAACACTTGGATGCAGAGAAGCTGGAAAAGTCAGATATTGTGAAACTTCACCATATTTTCATTTGCAGTCTGGCTTCTTAGGCATCAGTCTGTCTATTCTTTAGTAACTGGGGGGGGATGAGTGATTGTGGCTAAAATAGACCGGGGGAAAAGTTTAGGAGGTATCAAATGCCAATAAATGTCAGGGGAGCAGTTGGCCACGTAAAGGAGAGTGCCTTGTTATGGACTCTGAAAGGAAGGCTCAGTGAGTCCATCCTCTGAGGACTCCTTGAGGCACAGAAAAGAGAGGTCATGAGTGCTTCAACTGTGGAAAAGCTTCAGTCAGCTTGTGCCTTAAATAAAAGCGTCATGTCAAGGGACATGCAGGAAACCAAGCACCATAAATTCTGATGGATGTACTATTTATTTGCTTGGAAACACATCCTCCCATCAGTGGAACTCCTACCAAACACTCAAATTTGTTGCTACAAACAAGACTGTTGTATGTTTAATATAGTCTATTTTGCAATAGTGAGGACTTGGTCAGTGTTTTCATTGAAGGAAAATTTGGTGGAAATACCTTTACTTCTGCCAGGAATGATCTGTCCCTCTGGTTCAGGATTCTCGGAGGCTGGGAGCAGCAGTGCTCATTTGGACCTGTTCTACTACTAGGTTTTGGAACAGTCAGAAGTCTTTCTGGCAAAATACCTAGAAAGGGATGCTTTCCATAGTGCAAATGCCAGGTTTGGGGAAATGTGAGGACCATAAAGCAGTGAACATAAAAGTAATTAGTCCTAAACTGAGACTGGCTGGTCTCCTGTAGGGGAACTATTCAGTGAGCAGTGGGATTACCAAATCATGTCATTACAAAAATAACATTTTTGTCAACTGATGGGGGCTGCATGGTCAAGGCATGTTGTAATGGCTGTTGGTAGCAGAGCTGTTTTGCACTGTGCTTCTGTGATTTACGTGTTTTCTTCTGTTTCAGGAAGTGGAAATTGCAAGTGTGGATGCCTTCCAGGGGCGAGAGAAGGACTTTATTATCCTTTCTTGTGTGAGGGCCAATGAACACCAAGGGATAGGGTTTCTGAATGACCCCAGGCGTCTTAATGTAGCTCTTACAAGAGCAAGGTAAAGTAAAATTGAGTGAACTCTAATCTGTTCTAGAGACCTACTTCAGGGAGCTAAAGCACTGATGCAGACCCCTGAACAGAAGGTCTGTGTTTTGTGGGTAGTGGGCCCTTTCCCCACCTGGGTTAAGGGAGCCTTGAGTGATTTCCACATTCCCTACAACTTGCAAGAGCAATCTCAACCTAAAGAACGTTTCCACTTGGCATCAGTAGTTTGTAGAATCTGCCCTGTCATTCCCCTTTCTACCCTTCATCTGCTGCTTTACCCCTTCCAGCAACCATTTCTTATCATTTTGCTTCTCTTAATGGGTTTGATTACTGAGAAGGGTAATTTGGAATCCATGCTGTTGGTTGGCTTCCTTGGTTTCTGCAGGCTTTCCAGCTGATCCAGGGTGGTGGTTGGCTGAGCACACTGGTGTATTTGGCAAACCTGCATATAAGGAAGCTTGTGATATTGAGCAAGTGGCTGCTGCAATCTCCTTTCACGTGTTTTGCCATAGTCCAGAAATCATCTGCAGTAACCAAAACAATTGCATCAGGGTTTGTTACACCTACCATGGGCTGCTGCTGGGTGCCCTGATGTGCTGTGGAAGAGGTGGACTTCGAGGCTGTTGTGACATTTAGATGCAACATGGCTTTGGCTTTAGTCAAAGTTAATTTTACCTTCTCTGTCTGCTGTTGTTACAGGTATGGAGTAATTATTGTTGGGAACCCAAAAGCTCTGTCTAAACAACCACTCTGGAACCACCTGCTGAATTACTACAAGGAGCAGAAGGTGCTGGTGGAGGGACCACTGAACAACCTCCGGGAAAGCCTTATGCAGTTCAGCAAGCCCCGGAAGCTCGTCAACACCATCAACCCAGTAAGTCTCACATGGTTGTGGCATGGAATAATTGGGATGTGATCAATTATAAATGGATGGAATAAACAGCCATCCCCACAGCCTCACACTCCCATAACTTCCTGTTTTTGTTGCCTAGTTAACGCAGTGTGACCCAAGTAATTTGCTGCTTCAGCTGTTTGTAAGTGCTTGTAGAAAATACTTCTTGGTGCTTTTTAGTGGCTTTTTACTGCAAAGCTTTATGAGGGGGTAAATTCTGAGGTGAATGAAGCATAAAGGAACTGGTTTGTGTAGAAATGGCAAGCTCATGAGGCACATTTACTTACAACATTGAACTTTAATCCTCAACCTGCAAGTTTTATACTTAGTCCTTCAGCATAAGTAGCATTTGGGGGAGGGGGCAGCTCATGAGCCATCACAGGATGGTGGCAGGAATAGCGCAAGGGAAGAACTATCATCAGAACCTCAAAATAGCCTGAAAATTCATCAAAAGTTTCACAGTGTGAGATGGGCTGTGGAGTCTTTTCTTTTTCTTGTCATGATGTAGTTGAAAGGATAGTTGGATGCTTTCTATGTAGAACAATTACTTTACTCGGCACTTGTAAAGTGTGCGTGATCCATGGTGCTTTACTGGATTTTTAACCCAAAATAGCTTATACTGAAGTTGTAGTGCAAAGGTTCCTGTGCAAAGGCTTTGTCTAACTCCTCTAATGCTTCCAGGGTGCCCGTTTCATGACTACTGCCATGTATGATGCACGGGAGGCCATTATTCCAGGATCTGTCTATGACCGGAGCAGTCAAGGTAAAGGAAACTATCAAAATCAACATCTTTATAGGTTTTTACTTTCCCTCCCAACAAGCCCGTGGGGTTTGCTGTTTGACAGACTTCAAACTCCTGAATGTTTGAAGAGCCACTACAGAAAAATGAGGAATTTAAGAACTGAAAATGTTTACGGTGTGCCTGGATTTTGCTGTCTGTATATGGGAGCTCTGGTGTCTGCACAGCAAGTGAAAAATGAGGGGAAAGGGAGCGTGTGTTGTATGTGAGTGCATTTTGGGAGTCTCAGCTGGTGCTGTAAAAGAGTAACTGTGTAGGAATGAATGTGTTAGATGAGTATCTGAAATTAAATGTGGAGTAAATGGTGAACTGGAAACACTGCTGGTCCCTGGCAGGAGTAGGTTTGTCCTTTCAAGTTCTGCTCCCAAGTCCTCGATTCCTGTCCAAAGCGGGAATATGAATTGCTTTTTAAAGGCCTGGAATCACTGTGGCTTTTCCTCCCCTCCCCAGGCCGCCCATCCAACATGTACTTCCAGACCCATGACCAGATCGGGATGATCAGCGCCGGCCCCAGCCACGTCACTGCCATGAACATTCCCATCCCCTTCAACCTGGTGATGCCGCCGATGCCGCCGCCGGGGTACTTCGGCCAAGCGAACGGACCAGCCGCAGGTACGGGCCAGGGGAGCTGGGACAAACCCCACGGGTCAGCTCTGGAGTCAGAGAATGGGTTTTGCTCCTCTCGTGAGAGGAGATGATGCGCTTCTGATAGCTGTAGGGAGTACAAACACAGCAGCACTGCAGCCTCCAGTGAGTGTCCCTTTGCTGTGTCTGTGCTGGTGGTTCCAGAACCTGAAGGGGCCTATAGGAAATCTGGAGAGGGACTTCTGACAAGGGCAGAGGTTAAGGGGAATGGCTTTAACCTGCCAGAGGGGAGATTGAGATGAGCTCTGACGCAGAAGCTCTTCCCTGTGAGGGTGCTGAGGCGCTGGCACAGGGGGCCCA
>NW_009934437.1:19334-24213 GCF_000696875.1 Nestor notabilis
CTGGGGCTGCCCCATCCCTGGCAGTGTTCAAGGCCAGGCCGGACACAGGGGCTTGGAGCAACCTGCCCTAGTGGAAGGTGTCCCAGGGGGTTGGGACTGGATGAGCTTTAAGGTCCTTTCTAACCCAAACCAGTCCATGACTTCTCTGCATTGCTACGTGGAGTACATGTAAAATGTTGCCTCTTGGGAGTGATCAGGTCTTCAGAGAAACAGTTGACTCTCATGTTTGCATGTCTGAGGCTTCTCACTGCTGGTCGGGATTACTGCTTTTCCAGGGCGCGGGGCACCGAAAGGGAAGACTGGTCGTGGTGGGCGCCAGAAAAATCGTTTTGGGATTCCTGGAACTAGTCAGTCAAACCTTCCAAATAGTCAAGCGAGCCAAGACGTGGTGTCCCAGCCCTTCTCCCAGGGTCCACTGACTCAGGGGTATATCTCCATGAGTCAGCCATCGCAGATGAGTCAGCCTGGGCTCTCCCAACCCGAATTATCACAGGTAAGCAGGATTTGATGGACAGTGAGGTTTCTGTTGGGATTCCTGGGCATGCACATCCTTGTTTCCTAGCACTGAGGAAAATGGAAACTAAACTATTTTCAATGACTCATACTCCTCCCCTTGGTGAACTTCACGTACACTCGGGCATCAAGTGCCATGCTGCATGTCTAGACTTCAGCTCAAACCTTAACTTTGCCCCACTTGCCTGTTCAGCCTCAGGCCATTGCAAAACCCTTTGTATTTATGGGAATTCTGCAGCAAAAAAGAGCAGATTTTAAAAAATCCCAGTGGAACCGACCAAAAATCCCCCCAAACCCTCTGTGCCGCCGGGTCCTCTGCTTGCTGAGGGAGCGCCGGGGCTGGGTGAGGAGGTAGAGGCTTAACACAAGCTTTTGTTTTCAGGACAGTTACCTTGGTGATGAGTTTAAGTCTCAGATTGACGTGGCGCTGTCACAGGACTCTACTTACCAGGGTGAACGTGCATATCAACATGGTGGAGTGACGGGACTGTCACAGTATTAGAGTGTAAGGCACCCGAGGATCATTCCTCTGCTTCCTCCTCCCTGTTTTTAAGTTCATGAACACAGTGTTTGTCTTAGTGCCATCCCTAACGCACCTTTTGCTTTCTCGCTTTCAGGTTGAGGAAGAAGAGCTAAGCTTGCGTGGAGCTTAGTTCATCAGCATTTTATTCTGGGTAATAAAAAAAATAAAATAAAATGGATACCTGTTTTCCACTGCTAAAACTGAAGCACCACTGTGTGAGAGCAACAGGAGAAAGAAACCAACCAACGGAGAGGAGAGAGAGAAAGGAGCGCGCGAGAGAGCCCACTGCTAAGCTCACTGAGACCAGGAGCCTGACCGGAGAGGAGAGAGCGCACTGAAGGACTGGCTGGCGCCTCACTGGGAAGCAACTCCCCTGAAATGAGTGGTCAGCCGAGTCCCTGCTCCCCCAGTCAACGAGCTCGAGAGAAGGGCCTTAAGCAGGTTTCACTTCATTCCATACTTCTCTTTGCGAGCAGGGCATTACTTTTCAGAGCAGATGGGGAGAGGAAAACCCTCATCTCAGAGTTGTTCTCGTTTTAAAGGGGTACTATATTTTAGCAGTAACTGTTTACATTTTAGAAGCAGAGTATCTGAGAGAGAGAAAGAGAGGGAGTTCCTGACTCAGTGACAGCAAGCCAAGCAGAATCCAGCGGGACATGGCTGATGCTCAACTCTGAGATGCAGGTTTTGTTGTCCAACACTGGCTCTGAAATCCTTAGTGTCATCGTGTCGCCCACATTCTGAACGGGTCTTTCGTGACAAGGTGGTTTTAAAGAGATGCTTTCAAAGGAGCACTGAATTTTTAGAAGTTTGTTTCTGAGTTATTAGTGGTGGACCTGGGGAGATGCTTGTTCTGAGAAGCTTACAAAAAGTTTAAACCAAAACTAAATTAGAGCACCAACCTTGAGAACTTTTTCAGTGTGATTTAAAGTTGCAGCAATCAGCCTCTTCTTCCTACATTGGATAGCAGTTAGAGTGACAGGAGCCTGCGCGCTCAAGCGGGAGGAGGGTTTCAAAGTTTTCTGTATGCTTCAATTGGCAACTGTCTGGACTCTACTCTGTGAAAAAACAGCCTTTCTGTAAGATGAACTTTGCGCTTGAAAGGGGATGGGTTCCTGTGCCCTTCGGCCTGGAGGAAAAGATGCTCATGGGCCTGCTTGACTCGCTCCCTCAGAGCTGGGGAAGAGGTAGTGGAAACTGGGGATTATATTGGTTTTGAAGTAAAGACTCTACAATGTTACTGAAGCAGGTGGGGAAAATGGACAAAGCAGGCGGCTGTTGGAAGGTGGCCTCTGAGAGCTGGGTGGTGGCATTAGAGATACTGGGTCAGGCTTTTTGTGGGGCTTCTTCGGTGTGGACACAGGTCGCTGACAGGTTCAGGTGGGAGAACCAAACCCGGAGCCGTGGCCACGGCTGTGCCACCGTCGCTGGCGTGAGGAGTAGCTGGAAGTCAGAACTGAAAACAGCACATAAGAGAAGCCATCCAATTTCAAAGTTGTACCCATGTCTTAAACAAGTCCTATGGGAACACTGGGAGCATTTTAGTTCTGTCTAAACCTTTTTAAAAACAGGGCAGAGAATTGACAATAACCCCCAGCCCCATTTTTATCCAATCCCCAAATGAGCCGAGCCTCTACCTCCCAATTGGCAACCAACAGTAGTGTGGGATTCACTTACCTGGGTGTTTTTAAAGCCTGAGTTAAGTTAGCTTTATACTCAAAGGGCTCCAAGTGTTTCTAGTCTCTTTTTTTTGGGGGGGGTGGGGGGCGGGCCGGGGGGAACTCCAAATACCTCTCATCTGAATGTACTTAAATGACGTAAAAACCCACTTTTTGTAGCTGGGGGGAAGCCCTTTCATTACTGTCCTTTCTGTAGATCGTTGACCTGCTTTCATAACCTGTATTTGCTGTAGTTTTTCAGGAGTGTCTCTCCCCAGTGCAGACCTGGTGTAGCATCCCCACAACCCGTGAGTAGCGAGCACATAACCATGGAGCAGGTGTTCAGGGGGGGTTTTGTTCAGTCCTGCAGCGAGAACTGCAAAAGAAACTTTCCAGAAGTGAAACCCATTCTTTTCTCATCAAAAGCCTCCAGAGTTTAGACTCAACGTGAGCCCGGAGCCAGAGGCCACCTTCCTCCTGTGAGATGGACTCTTTTATTTATTAACATTGCCGAAGGGCTTTTTAATTTTCTTCCTCTGTAGGCTGCGTAGCTGCGTAGACGTTTCCGATAGGTTGAAGCTGTACCCTCTGTGCAATGCAATCCATTGAGTACCGTCCCCCTTCCTCTCCCCTCACCCCCTTTATTTCACCGACGGGAATGCTTGCCTCTGCTTTGTGCTGGTTTTTCCTTTGTAGCAGTTACTCTGAGTTTTATAAATCCAGACATCAGTGCTAGCACGGTGTTAACTCTTTTGATTTTGTCTCAGTTTGTTTTAAACCTGTTTGTCATCAATAAAAATATTAATAAACAGCTCTTGCATTCGAGGTGGCCCCTAACTCTCAATGATGAAACCATGCACCGTTCATTAAAACTTAGTCTGATTGTATAAACCTCAAGTTTATTACTCGTTTTTAACACAGACTAGTACAAAAGTGGGGATGTGCAGAGCAAACACGGGTGAGCAACGAACTGTGACCACTCTTGTTAAATGCCCTCTCCCCTCCCCATCTCTGGCTCAAGGGGGGCAATTGTGAGCCCTGGGGTGGTCCATGACTGTGTGTGGGGTGCAGGGGGAGCCACAGGAGTTACCAAAGGCTGCAGCTGGTTCCAGAGGTGACCAGTCCCACCTGGAACAGCTTTTACCTGTGTTAGAGCAGGGCCCTGCTCTGGCACCAGCTTCAGCGTGTGGGCATCGCCCTGTGTGTGAGCTCGGTGCAGCCACTCCAGGGCCTCTCCGTGGCTGCTCACTGTAACCCACCTCCTTATGTCTCTGTGGTGGAGGTGAACAGTTGCCATCATGCTGTAGAACCAGGTAAGGAGTTGGCGTTACTACGTGGTGAGCGAGCTGAGTCCTTCAGGCCCCGAGTCTGCCCCAGCACACGTACAAAACCCCAAATACAAGTTTTCTTAATCCTGCCCATACTAAACTTGAAAGAAAGGGCTTTGTCTTGGTCAAGCCCTTCTCTAAGCCCTTAAACCATTTAAGTGCTTGAAATGGGCTTCAGCATAGCACTTGTTCATCCCCTGGAGTAAAGCAGAGCGCAGCTGTGGTGCTTTCTGCTACTCCAGAAACACAGTTGGACATGAAAACATTAGTAAACTACACAACTACGGTCCTTGAGCTACTCCTGGTTTGGGGCTTCTGCTCCTCCTGACAGGGTGTTGGCAGAAACACCCTCGCAGGGGACAGCACCCCCCTTCCTCAGCAACCCCAACAGTGGTTAAGCCTGTATTGCCTCCCCGAGGGGAAGGGAACACTGCAGCAGAGCAGGGAGGCGAAACACACACAAAACCAACCAGGAACCAGGAGCTGGGCTCAGGTTCACATTTAAAAACAGACAAAGAATTCAAGTCTAACGTGGATTCTGCTTCTGTTCCCCCCAAAAACCCAAACACCAAATGAAAACTGAACCACAAATAACAGAATGGGGCCTGACAGAGCGGGGCTGATGCTCGGCTGCCCTCTGGCTCCAGACAAAGCTCTGGCTGGTCCCAGCACCCTGGTTCATGGCTGCACAGGAGGTGAGTTAAACCTGGACTCGCAGCAGGCTGGGAGGGAGCAACTCCCCCCCCACCTCCAGCGCTGCACCGGAGCATCAGCTCCCGCTGCTTCACCCCCAACCTCAGCCAGAACAGCACCGTGCAGCCCCCCCCGTGCCATGGCCACCCCGGTTCCCAAGCGAG
>NW_009934437.1:24297-28508 GCF_000696875.1 Nestor notabilis
CCCCCCGCAGGCGGGCCCGGCCCTGCCACATCCCTGCCCTAAAACCAGTCATTTCCATTTGCACAAACCTACAGCGTTCAGCCAAAAAGCCGGGAAGCAGCAGCCCTGCGGCCGCGCTCTCCTCCCCGGCACCGGCAGCGGCTCAGCCAAGCACGAGGGCTCCGGGATTCCCAACCTGGTGCTGCCATCACCCATGGAGAACAGGGTAGGGAACCAGCACCAGAGCTGATCATAACCCCGCAGGAGGCCGTGTGGAGCTGCTCCAGCTCCTGCTAAACCACTCCTCAGCACCAACCCCTGCGTGCCAGAACCCCCCAAAACTGCACATGGAGAAAGGCACCTCCAAGGGGAGGTTGCACCCACGGAAGGGCTGCACCGATGGGAAACTCCCTCAATACCAGCACAGGGGGGATTTAACACACTTGGATTTATTCCAGCACCCATCCGCGGCTCCAGCTGGGCCCCGCAGCGCACACGCCGCTACCTGCAGCCACACTCATCCACCACCATGTCCTCATAGTGCCTCAGCACCACGTTGTCGCTGTTATCGTAGTAGAGGATGGAGATGGGGGAGAGCCTGACGGGGACACAGCAGGGCTGGGGGGTCCCCTCGGGGTCCAGCGAGTGCACCATGGTCTGGAGGATGGCGTGGTTGGTGCTGTTGAGCTCGGCGGTCAGCGGGAAGGGGCACTCACCCAGGCAGTAGTTGGCCATGTAGCCCTGGGGGGCGATGATCCAGTTCTCCCAGCCAACATCGCTGAAGCTGATGTAGAGCTGCCGGGGCTTGCAGAGGCTGCTCAGGGTGACCGGGGGGGCCTGAGCACTCCTCCTCCTCCTCCTGGAAGCTCCGCACTGCTGCTGGCTGAGGGTCACCACCAGGAGGGACGTGTCCAGGAAGGAGCTGATGCTGGTGCAGCCGCCGCTCCCCAGGGCTGAGGCCCCATCGCCGCCGCTCCACGCGATCTCCAGGATCAAGCCCAGGTTCCTGCTGTGTGTTCTCCAGTCCTTCGCCACCCCGCTCAGGTCAAAGACAAGAGACTTGTGGAGCTGCACAAAGGACCGTTCCACCAGCAGCTTCTGGCCGCGCTCAGGGGCCGGCGTCCCCCGCAGAGGCAGCCGGGAGCTGCGGTAGAGCCTCAGCTCCAAGCCCTGCCCCTGGCTGGGGCTGGGGCTGGGGTAGGAGTTGTGGCTGAATTTGATCTCCAGCTGAGCCATGGTCAAGCGCTCGCCCTCCTCCAGCACGGAGAGGTTAAAGTACAGGCGCTTCTGCAGGCACAGCAGCCTCGGGGGCTGCCCGTGGTGAATGAAGTGGCCTGACAAAGAAGGAGAAAGAGGTGGGGGGGTGAACCCTGTCACACCGAGCAGGAGCAGCTCCGGTTTGAGCTCTTGGCTGCACAGCCAGAGGGAGATGGGGCTGACAGGAGCACTGGCTGGGAGTGACAACGCTGGCGCACAGACGGTTCAGAAAGGGCTGGAGGCACCAGGATGCTACAGCCATTCCAGCACCTCCTCTGGATGCTACTTAAGTTTGGTGCCCACTTTTCCCCAGCTGTAACCACCTTCCCCAGGCCAGGGGGTGCGTGGTTGGGAGGGAGGGGACAGGAGAGCAAACAGCAGCAAACTTCAGGAGCTGGTAACCTGCCTGTTTTAGCCAGCCCGAGCTTCCCGCTGGAAACCTGGAAGCGCGAGAGACCCAGAGGACAACTGGGTAAGAAGTGGGAACAGCTCAGAGGGGCCTCAGGCTGAAGCAGCCCCATGTGCTGCGTGGCCAGGCAGAGGCAGGAGGACAAACAGGAGGAGGGACAGAGCCAAATGGCCACAACCCGTCCCTGCCCCACTCTCTGGGTGCTGCTGGTCCCACTCACTGCACCCACAGCCCCGGCGGATGGAGGAGCAACATCACCACCATAAGCCCCATGGGTCAGGTCACCTGGGATCAAACCAGCACCACGGGGCTGCTGTAGGTGGCTCCAGGATGGAGCCTCGCACAGCTCCTCACCTTCACCCAGCTCCTCACCTTCACCCTCGGACCATTTCTAGCTGTAAATAATCATCTGCAGCATCCAGAGGGCCCAGAGCTCACACAGCAGCGACCGGGCACTGCCCTGCCCTCCCCCAGCCTCTCCTACCTGCACCCAAGAGACAGCCAAGAAGGACAGAAGCCAAGTCCCAGCCCAAAGAGCTTCCAAAAGACAGGACCCAAACCAGGGCGTTTCTGTACCTTGGTCGGCGAAGACACGGATGATGTTCCCGGGGACATTAAACTCCTCCACCCTACAGGCATCTCCCAGGTCTTTGCTGAGGGCAGGCAGCGTTTTCCTCCTCTGGAAGATCCGCCACAGCACAGAGGGAACAGGAGCGTGGGTTTTGGGGCTGGGTTTGGTGCTCAAACCCAGGGATTTTAACAGCAAACTTTCCTGCAAACTTTCCTGCAAACTTAACTGTGTGGCCAGCGCCGCGCTGAGGAGAGCCCAGGCCAGGCTGGCCTGAAAGCCGGGGAAAAAATTGCCCCGCGCCCTCCTGCAGACAAAGAGCAGCCGGGGCTGGGGACCTGAAGACAAGGGCCAGGGGGTGTCGATGGCCAATTGGAGCCTTTGATCTGCTTAGTGCTCAATTAGCACGAGGGATTCCCAGGATTGGGCAGAGGGTGGGAGCATCCCTCCAGGCTCCCTTGGACCTCTTAACCCTTTGAGGCTGCTGCTCCTGCAATCTCCCTTATCTCCACACCATCCGGGTCCAACAAAAGTCCTTGGTGACAAGGAAGAGGCTGCTCTTCCCCACACAAAGCTGCTCCCACCCACTGCACACATCCCACCCAGACCCGCAGGCTCGGAGCTGGGTCTCCTCCTGCTCCCTCATTGTTTTCTCAATCACAGCATCCAACTCTTCTCTCTTAAAGCCATCAACTTCCAGCACCCCAAACCCTTCAACTCTTCCTTCACCTCCCGGCCCACAAGAAGCTCACAGCCCCAGGGCGGCACAAGAAGCCATCAGCACCCGCCTCCAGCACCCATCCCCGGCCGGGTCCCTGCCCCTTCTCTCCGTGCCTGCTGTCACACACACACAGGGCTGCCCACGGAGCTACCAGCTGAATGCTGAAGCCAGTGCTATAAAATCCAGTTTATCCACACACAAGACAAGGCATCACCTGGGATCTCGGCTCCCTCCATTCCCTCCTTCCTGCAAATCCCTCTTGAAAGCCAAGGAACTAAAGCAGAGACGGCGGCGGGTGAGGAGGGGCCGGATCCCACAGCCTGGGCCAGGCTCCATCAGCCCAAGTCACCTTTTGCTCTCTGTTTCCCGAGGAGCTTTCCCCAGGGCTCACACGAGCCTGGAGCTGGCTCAATACAGCGCCCGAACACGGAACAAAACCACACTGAACCGGGATTAATGCCCTGAATCCCCCCTCATGCCGGGAGGGAGCTGCACGTCCCATCATGGACACTGGAGCAGCCCTGGCCCTGCAAGGGGAGAGCGCTGGGGCTGCCTCGGGACAAGGCTCAGGCCAGCCCTGCCTGGAAAACCAACACGAGGAGCAGGAACTATTTGTTCTTTACTTGAATAAGCAGATGCTGCTGGGTGAGAGTCTGGAGACCCCTCAGCAGGGGACCCTGCAGGACTAGGACTGGCTTTTTGAGCAACTATAAGATTTACACTGGCTTTTTAAGCAAACTAAAGCTCCTGGCCCCCATCCGACAGGCCGGGAGGCTGGACTAACGCTCCAGGGCTGGGTTTCCAGGCAGGCTGGCTCATGGAAGCTGTGCTGTGCCTCCAGGCAGACGTGGGCAGCTCTGCACCAGTGGCCCCTCCTGAGGAGGGAGGCTCAGAGGTGCCTCACATCACCTCTAGTCCCTGCTCAGCAGCTAGAGAAGAGCTGGCTTCAGGCTCCCCTGGCCTGGGACGGTGCTGCCCGTGCAGGAGAGGACGTTTCCCTCCCCACTTTGATGCTGGGTCAGAGAAGCCTTCAGGGGCTGCTGGAGAAGGGTTGGTGGGAGCGTCCAACAGTAAAGACAGGGGATATCACAAAGGGACTGAGAACAGCCAAGGGATGGAGCGACAGAAGAAACACCAGGGGACCTAAAGCCAGCTCCAAATCCTACCTGGACCAGCAAAGCCACCAGCCTCTCAGCTGAGCCAGCCCGGGCTGGCGACACAAAGCACATGAGCATCAGGTGAAGCCTGGTCACAGCCAAGCCCCCGGAGGGGCCTGG
>NW_009934437.1:28541-32644 GCF_000696875.1 Nestor notabilis
GGCGCCTCTGCCCCGGCTCCGGGCAGGGGGTGAAGGGGTGTCAGGGATGAAGTTCTCCTCGTGCTGGGTTTGAGTCGGGTCCTGGGTGAGCCCCAGCTCCGGCCGCGGGTCCCTCACAACCGCTTGTCCTTCACAAGTCCATTCCTGAGGTGCATCCTATGGGAGAGCACAGGGGCCATGAGCACCGACCTGCCCCCCCTTCCTGCCCCACATCACTGCTGAGGTCAGACCTGCCTTGACAGGCTCTGACAGATCCTGCCGGGCACCACATGAAGCAGAGATGCTGCTCAGAGGCAGCAGCCTCAAGCAAAGAGCCAGCCCTACACAGCGAGCAGGGGAAGGGGGGGCTGAGCATTCAGGGGACAGAAAGATGGACAGACCCCCCCCCAGTGCCTGGCATGGAGCTGCAGAGCCCTTCCCCACGCCTGCAGCAATGCTCTGTACTCTGTGTCAAGAGATCTTCCATCTTCACGCCCAGCAATGACCCCCCCGACAGCGGCTCCAGGGTGCTGGTGGGCAGCATCCCCTCCGCAGCCCCCGGACCCTGCTCACATACCCTTCCTTCAGAGCACGGGGCAGCTGGAGTCCAGGCTCTCTCTTCTTGGCCGCTGTGGGTTTCCTGCTGTCCTCCAGGTCGTACTCACGCACATCATTCACCTCTTGCATCTGCCCCATCAGCACCTTGGCCACGAAGAGGACAATGTACTGTGCGGGAGAGACACCGTCAGCCACGAACGCCAAGGCCTGGGCAGAGCTGTCCCTCCCTACCCGCTCACTCCCGTTTGCTAAGCGGGACCTTGCTCTGCTCTCCTTAAGGCCAGGAAGGGCCGGGCAGATCCCTCTGGGATGGCCAAAGCCCTGGGATGTGCCTGATGACCTTCAGCGCTCCTTAACCCATTTCATTCCCACGGGATGATGAGCTCGGATGTACCCCAGCGTTGTGCTTGCTGACATGAGACCTCCAAGTCTCCCCCCACCTCCCCAAGGCTCCAGGGGACACCAGAGCATTTACACCCCTATCAAGCTCCAGCCTAGCAGTGACAACTGCTGTTATCACCCCCTCCCCATGGATCACACTGAATTCCAGCACGGAGAAGCCCCCCAGGCACTGACATGAGTTTCCCTCCTCCACCCCTGCAGTCCCCTGAGCTGCTCCCACGACAGGCAGCAGGCGCCATGCAGGAGCAGCAGAGGAGGGAGAAGCCAGTGCAGGGGTTGCTGAGCTCCCCCCACTCACCAGAAACCAGTAGATGTTCATCAGAGTGAGGACAAGGAGCAGAGCATTGAAGAAGAAGTAGAAGGGGATATTAGGGACCAACTGGAGGCTGGAGTAGCAAGTGGCGTAGAGCACCTTGAGGGGGAACCAGTAGAGACGGAACCAGAACCTGCCAGGGCAGAGGGAGCAGCGTGGGTTTAACATCCCACAGGGATCCCAAGAGAGGGGAGAGACCCAGCACAGCTTCCCCAGCGCAACCTCCTGCCTCCAGGCAGCCCTCGCCCACTCCCCCTGCACCCGCAGCCCCTGCTCTTGGCATCTGCCTTGGGCTCCCAGCTCTGGCTCCAGACAGGACTTCGCAGAGACCCTGTGGAAGGGCAGCTCCTGAAGGGAGGATACCATTTCTGTGGGCAGGAAAGGTTTGGTGCCAGAGGTTGGGTGGAGGAAGAGCTTTCTCAGGGTAGAGGCAGGTCTACACTGCAGATCATCTCAGCTGGAGCGGGACGGGAGCGGAATAGAGCTGGAAGGTTTACGTAGCCCTGTGCATCCCTGGTTAATCACTACAAACCTTTGCTGCTCTCCTTCCCTCAAACTGAGGGCTCTCGCTGCCCCTCCTCAAAAAGGGAGGAAGGGGACAAAGCAGGAGACAACCTGCACGTTACCCATCTCTATTCATCCTTTTTCCCCTCCTGCCTTGCCCCAAGAGGAACAGCAAGGCTGGAATCTGGGACAGCCCCAAGTCCCGTTTCTTTCTTGCAAGCGTGTTTCTTACTGCTAACACCAAGCGAGTGGGAAAATGGAAACAGCTCCTCCTCCCCTGGGGTCATTTGCCATGCTGCAAGCCAGATTTCACAGGCACTTGTGTGGTGACAGACAGCAAAGTGACTACAGAAGGATTCCAAACCCAGCATGGGGCCAGGCTCTGAGGGAACCTCTTCCCAAACAGTTCCCATGCTCACAAACCCAGCCCCGGACCCCGAGGCACTGGGGGGATTGCAAAAGCTGGTGAGGAGGGGGCGGTACGGGATCAGCCAAACTCACCAGCTGATGCTGAAGGTGAGGCAGCCGATGTTGGAGAGGACATCATTGAGGCGATGGTAGACACCCCCCCGGTGCTTGAAGTAGACATTGAGCTTGGTAAATTCCAGCTGGATATCATTGATGTCGTGCAGGAAGAACACGAGGATGCCCACGTTGTGGTACCTGCAGGAAAGAAGAGGAGCAGGGAGATGCATGGGGCAGTGGGTTCGTGTTAGCACCCAGCACCCACAGTCCATTACACTGGGAGAAGATGGAATCCCTGAAGAACCTGGACACCCAGACCTGGAAGGACACAACACAGCAACGTGCCGCATTGTGCAATGGCTCACGAGCACTGTGGTCCATGCAGGCAGGGTGAGGGGGGGACGGGAGAACCCACACCAACCCCTGCATGCCACGGGATGCACGTGGGCACGGACAGGCCACAGCTTCTGCCCCCCCACACAGCGCAGGGGGGCAGCATCCGGGGCAGGATCTCACCTGAAGGCGTAGGAGCAGGCGATGAGGGTCAGTGTGATGACGTGGTGGAGGAGCATGACCACCGAGTCCTTGCGCCACGTGTCCATGTAGGCGGTGGCGTACACCGAGTGCCCGTAGAAGCTGCACTGCATCAGGTAGGCGATGGCGATGTCCGTGGGCACCTCCATGCCCCGCTGCCAGCCTGGGGTGGGACACAGACACCCCATGAACCCAGAGCCTCTGTCCCCAGCAGAGACAGGACAGTCAGAGCTGCCCCGAGCAGCCCCAGCCCTTCGCTGTGCCCAGGGCCCCTCTCAGGTCATCCCGGAGGCAAAGGCTGGAAGGGAACGCAGGTGCCTGGCTCCCAAACTCTACTTTGGCTTTAGACCCACTCTCTCTCCTAGATCTAAGAGAGAAGCCCTGGAATTGCTCAAGGCCAGGTTGGACGAGGCTTGTGGAAGGTGTCCCTGCTTGTGGCAGGGAGTTGGAACTGGATGAGCTTTCAGGTCTCCTCCAACCCAAATCAGTCTGTAATTCACTTCTGTCCTGCTTTAGCTACTTGATCCCCTTCCCCTGACACATCCCAGCCCCTGCAATAGCCACTAGGTGACTCTCTAACAAAACCAACAGAGACTGTTGTGCCCTTTCCATGATACCCACAGCATCATAGAAAAGGCAATTTAGGGGTTTGGTCTTCTCTTTTGCTCACCCCAACTCCCATTCCCTTGGTCAACCCAGACACCCTATGAACCTGGACATCTTAATCCATACCCACATCTCCCAGGTTCTTACTGTACCATAAAAGACAGATGGTGGGTCATGGAAGAAGGGGTAGTCAGTGAAGAAGAGCAGGTAGATGCCATACAACCAGGATATCATGTAGAAAAGCAGCTTCCAGGCACTCTCGGGCATCTTGGCAGCATCTTTTGGCCGCAAGTTGCACCACTCCCCAAAGGGCTGCAAGCAGAGGAGAGAAGTCTCATCACACAGGGTAAAGAGGCTGGAATAAGGAGGTCAAAGAGGCTGTGGACAGAGCCCAAAACAAGTTAAAACATGAGGCTAAAGATCCTTGCACTCGGCCTCGGCAGAAAGCTGCGGAAGCAAAGCCTGGCAGGGAAGGCAGGAGCGTGTCCCCCCCGCCTGGGCACAGCTCCATCCCCTCGCACACTCAGGAACTCAGAACACCAAAATCCAGCCCTCGCTGCACAAGGAAACCCAGAGGAGGAACCTGAACTGTCCTGTGCATCCGGACCCGCCGCGCTGCCAACCCCCAGAAGAGCCTTTCAGCTGAGGAAGCAAAGACTTGGCTTTGCAGAGCCCTAAAACACCACCGAGACCCCGGCCTGCGCAGGCAGCGGTGGAGGGGGCACCAGGACCTCTTGCTCTC
>NW_009934437.1:33033-33347 GCF_000696875.1 Nestor notabilis
GGCACAGCGCGGGCCGGGAGGACACACAGCTCCCCGCTTGCTCCTGCTCGTAGAACAAGAACTTCTCACCCCACGCTCCAGGGCTGAGAAGCACCACGGGGCTGCCTGCAGCAGAGCTGGGCCACCGCGCCAGGGACAGCTCCAACGAGAGCAACAGCAAAGCCGCAGCGTTAAAGAGCCTGGAGCGACCTGGAGCAGCCACCTTCACCTCGGCCCGTGCTCCGGGCAGGGAGCGATGCTGGAGCCCGGCCCCGGGCCCCCCGTGGCAGCTGAGCAACACCAGGGACCTTCCTGCTTCGCATCACAGGACTGCT
>NW_009934437.1:33574-34450 GCF_000696875.1 Nestor notabilis
GTGAGCAAGACCAGGCCCCTTCCTGCTTCTCATCACAGGAGTGACAGAGCCGTGCGGGGCCGGCAGCAGCGCGGGAAAGCGCAGCCCAACTTCCAGAGGGAACCATCGCTGCCTGAAATGCAGATAACGCCCAGAGAGAGAGACCAGATAAGCTCGAGATGACACCGAAATGCCTGCAAACTCTCTGTACCCTGCCCCAGGTCAGCTCTTTCTGGCTCCTGGATGCTCAAAGGCTATATTAAGGCCCCAGCTGTCCCCCGGCAGAGGCTCTGGCTTTTAGCTCCTCTCCGCATCAGATTTTCAAAGGACTCCACTCCGAGCATTATCCCAGCCTAAAAGTGCTTTGTTCTAAGCTCTGAATTTCCCAGCACTGCTCAGCCCTGGAAGCACCAGCCCCACAAAGCTCTGCCAAGTCGTCCCCTCCAGCCCTGGCCTCCCACATGCATCTCGCATTCAGGGCATGGCCATCCTCCCCCAGACCAGGAACATGCTGCTGCCAAGGCTTCTTCCAACAGGAGCCACAGGAGGAAAAAAGAGGAGGACACTTGAAGGGGGAATAAATAATGCAGAGACAGAAAGCATGAATTATTTGTGTCTCCATAGAGCGGAGCACAGGAGCAGCTCAGACACGGGGACAGCTCACCACGCCACCACAGCAAGCTGCAGAGCCCCTGCCCTCCTCAGCTGGGGCTCAATTTAGGATGCTGAGCTCAGCCTCAAATCCCTGTTGCAGCTTTGCTGCCCATCACCAGCCAAGTCATGCCGCTGCTTCTCTGCACCTCAGCTCCCTGCCTGCAATGGGAGAAGAATACCACGTTCCTACCCCGGGTGGGCAGAGACAAGGATCATCACCCCTGGGGCAGGCACACGCCACCA
>NW_009934437.1:34481-35157 GCF_000696875.1 Nestor notabilis
GCCCCCGGCAGCCACGGCAGCAGCTCCTAGGCTGGAGCAAAAGCGAAACCTCAGGAAGGGTGATCCTGCTCCAGCTTGTGGTGGCTGATGCTCAAGAGAGGCTTTAACCCTGATGGTTACTGACAAGCTCTGGGGAGACCCTTCTCTTCCTCCCTTAAATAGCCACGGGGCATCTGGGGCTGTGTCCTGAGCCCTACAGAAATGGGACTTAGCTCTGGAGCAGACACAGAGAAGGAACTGAAGAGCACCAGCATCGCACAGGGGACTGGGGCACAAAGTCACGTCCCTGGGGAGCCCCCACCAAAACCTGGACCACTTGCACGGGGAAGCACAAGCCGAGGAGAGGCGCAGACCAGCCCACACCACGCAGGAGGTGGGAGATGTGCAAGGTGGGAGATGTCCTCCCATCACCCGGCTGCTGTTCCCACGGCAACGGTGCAGTGATGCCTGTTGCTAGGGGTGACGGGTGCTGCGGCGGGAGCAGCGGATCTGGCTCCGGCTGAAAGAGCCCAAGGCTCTTGGCAGGCGATGTACAGGGCTTTGCTTGAAGGGCAACGCGCTCTTCCTGCCTCCTCCTCCCCGTCACCCCCACGCAAACCTTCACAGGCAGCTTCTGATTCACCTGCACAATTACCCACGCTGGGGACGTGCCTGTTCCCCCACAGCATCGCCCCAC
>NW_009934438.1:0-632 GCF_000696875.1 Nestor notabilis
CTGCAGCTCTTCATGGGGGACATGGGGACACACAGAGAACCATGAGCCACCTCCCGCTGTCCCTCAGCGGTGTCCCCCCGTGTCCCCCAGCACCCACCTCTCTTGCGGAGCCGCTCCAAGGGTGCTGGGTTTGGGGCGCTGGGTGATGTGCGCACCCCAGGGAGTCCCCCCCTGCAGCCCCCTGGGGGCGGCTGGTGCCCCACACAGGCACTGCTGTGGTTGGAGGGTGTGGGGGGGCCAAGGCTTGATGGCTCCAAGGACAGGGCTGCTGGGTGAGAGAGGTCAGAGCACCCATGGGTGCTGAGTTGGGTGTCCCCTGGCACCTTCATCCTCAGCTCTGTCTGTCCCCAGGGACCTGCTGCATGCAGAGGGGCAATTGGGAGCACCCAGGAGGGTGTTGGGCACCCTGTGAGGGTCCAGGCAGTGGATGGGGATCCCATGGCACTGGATTGGGGTCCCATTGCTCTGGGTGGGGATCCCATGGAACTGGGTGGGGGTCCCATGGAATTCGGTGGGCATCCCAGGTGAGATCCCATGGCATCATATGCAGGGCCGCATTGGAATGGATGGGGGTCCCATGGCACCAGGTGGGGGTCCCTGCAACCATGGGGCTCACTAGAGGGGTCCCTGCA
>NW_009934439.1:0-15733 GCF_000696875.1 Nestor notabilis
CGGCTCTGCCTTCGGGAGCGCCGTGCGGAGCGGGGGGGAGGAAGAGCCGGAGGGGTCAGGGCAGCGCGGAGGGCTGAGTCCGGAAACAGAAATCGCCTCCCTTAGCTCTAACAACAGCGGCAGCAACAACCGAAAATAATCAAACAACTCGAGCAAAATTCCTCCTGGAAGTGTGCTGGCAGGAAAACAATTTGCTGAAAGCGGCCGGGCTTTTGTTGTTGTGGGTTTTGTTGTTTTTTTTTCGCTGTTTTGATTTTCTTTTTTTCTCCCCACCTTCCCTAACTCAGGGCTCCGCGGAGTGTGCTCGTCCGCACGCCTGTGCCTGGGGGTAGAGCAAGTTTTAGCCCAGATCCCAGGGAAACTTTGGGGTCTGCTGGTGGGTTTGTAGTCCCAGCTGGTTTTCCGCTTGTAGCGTCACCCTCGGTGCGCTCTGCTCTGACATCAGCTTTCTCCAGTGTCACCTTTTTTTTTCCTTTTTAAAGAGTTTTAAAGATTTTTATTTTTATTTTTTAGCTAAAACCACCGGGGCTACAAAACACTCCATAGTCCTACCAATGGGTTTAGCATTGCTGTTTTGAGTCTTCTAAGCCTGAAGCGTCCTCACCATCACCATGTGTGTGTTTATACACTTTTTTTTTCCCCCCTCCTTGTGGTAACACGAGATAGCGATTTACAATACTAGATGTACTGTTTGGTAGGTGTTGAAGCTGTACTAATGATAGAGGGCTTGGACAACTCGGGTGTATCAGATCTACAAGTGTTTTAAAGCATTAAAATATTAAACATCGGATCGGTCTTGCTTTCACTTAGTAAAACGTCAGTAGGCACGGGTTAGTAAATGCAGAGTGGCAGGGAGGTAGCGAGGGAGGTTTTCTGACTTGGTGTGTGTTTAGGGCTGTGGTAGGGATTTGTTTTGGTCGCTTCTGAGGCTCTTCTTGCAAGGAGGCAATTTCTGGGACCCTGGCATGGGGATGACTGCCGTTTGCAATTGTAATGATTGGGAGGGGAATTCGGGGGCTTGGATGAATTATATTTTTCCTTTTGAATACGGTCACCCACATGTATATGGATGATGGTGATAAATTCCTAATTCTATAAGCACCAGGATCCAGATGGCAAAACAATCTTTGTACAAATCACTTTGTTGCAAATTGTGAAGCTTTGTATTCATTTTTTTTACCCCCTTCCCCTCCTTTTTACCTTAAATGCATTCCAGTGTTCCAAGTGTAGGCTAATAGGAAGCATACCTCCGCTGCCTTTTTCTTTAAGCATTTTTCTTGCTTATAGATACTTCTTTATTTTTTTTCCCTCATTACCTTTATTACACATCCTTTCTCCCCTAGCATGTGAAGATAGGATCCCTCAGCACTTAGCTTTCTTGGCAGTCTCCTTCCTCCCCATGCTCCCTCCCCAGTTAAAAAAGGCCTCCATAGGAATGCTGGGTTTGTGTGAATCCAAGGTCCTGTGCAGCAGATTCCAGGTTGGGTTATTGTTGGTATGGCAGGTGGCCTGCTTGTGTTATCTGATGGGTTCTGAAAGGATATTTCCACACTCAATAGGCAATTTTAATTTTCTTATTTCCACATCCAGGCTCCAGCAGCTTTTTCCTATCTTCTTAACCTTATTCTTTCACATTCCGTATGCTTGTTTGTTTGCCTGCCTGCCACTTAATTATAGCCAGGAAAAATTAAAGTTGTTTATTTAGGCCTGAGAGCAGAACATTATAAAGATTCAGTGGGATAGCTGTTGGCTGTCACACACTGTTCTGAGGTGGATTCTAGTTCTCTGCTGTACCAGCTTTGAATTCCAGACAAACTAGATCTTTCTCCTGTTTGTTTTTCTCTCTCGCTCTCTCATTTTAATACAGGTTGAAAAGGTATAAATGATTCTACTTAATTATGGATTTTGTTTTTATTTATGTAGTTTATCCTGAAGCCATATTTGTTGGGTTTTAGAGCATGCAAGGTAAAGAGGTGATGCAGATACGTAGCAAAATTGCTTTTCCTTTCCTTTTGCTGTTGTAGAATATTAAAGGTCTGTGGGTGTGGTTGGTTTTTATATTTTTGGGTTTGCTTTTTTCTCCCCCTGGATTTTTTTTTTCTCTTTTGTTTGGGGATGCAGCAGGGTTATTGTGTTTTGTAAATGTACCTGTAATTGTCTGTTCAAGAGCAAATTCGTGGGCAGCAATTTCAGGAATGTGGAGAATTATGAACTATCATAAAATCTGCTTATGATGAATAATATATTATCTCAAGAATAATGCTTTAAATGCTGCAAACTCTTCACGAAGCTTGATAGGAACAATTTTATTTTTAAAAGCCAAAGATTTTTTTGCATGTTAGTCTTGCTTTTGATGGAATACTGTGGATTGCTTTTGAGAATAGATGTGTATTAAATAGAAGTCTAGTCAAATAGTCACGAAGTAATGCATCTGAGAGTGCCAGTGCCATACCTATGTGTGCAGAGGGGCTGGGGTAGCTGCCTGTTGGGGAGAATAAAAAGAAGAATGTTTTCCATTAGAGTTGGAAAATGAAGAAGTGGTGTATTTAATTTTTACCCTAAATTTGGAGCTTGGTTAATGCTTTCGGTGAGCAAATAGATGCATTGTGACTTGAGAAAACCCTGCTGGCAGATATTCTTACTTTTGCTGGTGCTGTTTAATCTTCCTTTCCTCTAAATTGTGGCTTGCTGAGTGAGACTGTAGGAGTAAGCTTGTGTCTGGTCCTGAAGTTTGGGAGTTGGAAATAGCTGTGGTGGAGAGCAGCCCCCTTGCCCAGATTTTTTACGTTCAGGAGAATACTTCTTTAATTGCCTTGAAAAATGGATGTTTTCCCTCTATCTACTGCATCAAACAACGTAATCCTTCCCAATACAAAAGCTGTAAACCCTGGGGTGTGAAGGGTTAATGGTGGTCCTTTTTTTTTTCCTCCCTCCAATTGTTTTGACAACACTTTTCAAAGTGTGACATTCCAAGCCCTTGCAATACAATGTAATATTACTGTAATTACACAGGTCATTACATTTTAAATAGAGAACAATAAAATGCTTATCGCACTGAAAAAGAACAGGTGTTCTTGCCCTTCTTTGGTATTTATGCTAATTGTTTTTCATCTCCTTCAGAAATATTTATGGCTGGCGTGTTAAGGTCTCAGTCCCGATGTGACAATATTAATTCTTTACTAATCTTTATGGTTGAGGTTTAATGTCTGCAGTATGGATTATAGTATTAACGTCCACCAACTAGTTTAATAATGTAGATACAACTTAATATGTCAGCACTTTGGTACTTTATGATACATAGCTATTCAATGGGGAGTGAATTATTTGCTTTATATTTTTTCTTTATTTTATTTTTTTAAATTGAGTGGACGTGCTTTTAATAAAGTTTCTGGACTCGTGTAAAAACAAGCTATAAAATAAGAACTGATGATCCTGTGGCGTAAATCAAATGGAACCTCCATAAAGAAACTTTCCTCATGCTTAATTAGGTAGATTGCTGAATCACTCTGCTATAGCATTAGCATAGCTGGTATACAATGGCAAACAGACCGTGTTTGTTAACTTATTTTCGGTAAAGACGCTGATATATTTTTAATTCTCCTCTTTTTGATTTTTTTTTTTTTTTTATATATAATTTTTAAATTTCCCCTGATAAGATTTCATTCTGGAGCAAACGCTTCATGGCTTGGTCAATCAGCTTCTCTTTAGGGGGCCATGAAAATTAGTTAGAGAAAAGTTTCATGTTTCTGGGCTCTTGCAAAACAATATAATGCAGTACTGTTACTTGAGTGTACAGGATAATTGCAGGACTGCACTTCATTAAAAATAATATTTGCTTTGGAAATCGAACAATTTTAATAGGTGCACCAGTGGCAGATCTGTACTGAAAGAAAGAAAATACAGTAGATGCCTTTCCAGGTTTTTTGAATGCATTCATACATGGACTGATGATGTTAAGTGGGGTGGGTATTTTTTCCCTCCTTCCTCTTAGTTTTTTTTTGTTCAAGCAAATATGTGCTGATTTGTCAGCTGAAGACTGGGGGGGGGAGGAAAGGGGTATGGTGCAGCTTTCGTTGGAGCTTGTAAACCGGAATGTAGGTAGAAATGGTTTAAATTTGTCGAGACTTTCATGACTGGGCCCCAAAATCAGATAAAAAATGTGGTGTAGAGAAAAAGGACAGCTGCGGAGTTTTTGTGTGGACGTGTGTTTCTGTACCATGACTAAAAACTCTGAGGACCTTTTCCCAGCTGTCTGGGAGTTATGTGGAAGTTGGATTATTGGCAGTTAAGCATGAGACAACCTGGATTTAGCAAATGCTCTCCTACACAGGAAGCAGATGACATTATCCTGGGGGAAGGGAGGAGATCCTTCACCAGGCACAGCCCGGGGGGAGACGCCTGCTCCCCCCCAGCCTCCCAGCAGCCAAAACTGAGGGCTGGTGATAGGCACATATAAATATAAAAGCACTCGGGTAGTCAGTTTGGGGTTTTTTATGTTTTTTCTTTTGGGGGTGGTTTTTTTTAGTGAAATCAGACAATCTCCTCACACACTGGGGCTGTTGTGAGAAGTTTTGCTTTTGGGGGAGTTCGAGAGGTTTGGGCAGGGGGAAGGTTTAAAGCTTTGCTCCCCGGGCACCTCCTCGGTACTGGGTTCTGGCAAACATGTAAGTAAGCCTTAAAACTTTGACTTCTAATTGGGCACATTTGTGAAGGAAATGGTTAATTTTACAACCAAAGGCAAACTTGCACCTCGACAGGTCTGCTGAAAGAAATGTGCCACAGTCGTTTGCTGGCAAGCACCGCAGGGTCATAAATCCACGGGGTTTATTTACAGCCTATAACACTTATGAATGTTAAGATATTTGACGCCACGCTGGCCTTATAATATCCAAGGTCCACAGACACTGGCAGTGGGTCAAATTTCTTTCACTAATTATAAGCAATGAGAGATGGAGTGTGGTGCTGGGGGTGTAAGGGGGAGAAGATATGGAAATCCTCTCTTCTCTCCCCACCCAAAAGCGAAGAATATTTCTGCTCCTCCTCCCAACTGCTGGTTTGTGTTTGTGCCTCTTCTTAATGCAGGCTCCGAAGTTTATAATTAACGCTTGCGGTGCTGTAAAGGGTGGTGGGTGATGCTGAAGAAGTTTAAGCACAGCTCGTGGCCTTTGCAGAGGTCTCAGCAGTATTGGGCAGTATTTCCTAGATACCGACACAAGCAAACATTTAAAGACAGATGACACCTGGAAACGTCCTTTAATTTTCTCACGTACCACTGAGCTAAGGGATGGGGGGAGGTTGCATCAGGCTTTATGCAAAAGGTGGATGCTTGGAAATGCATATATTAGACTGTTCTGTGTGTATAAAACAGGGCCCCTTAAAAAGCAGCAAAAGCCCACGTTAAGGGGAAACATGCGCTGAATGAATTAAGGTGTTGAGGTTAGAGGCGGGTTTTAGGGGAGAAGCCCTGTGCCCTGCTGGAAAGGGCAATCTGGGATGGTTGTGTAGGTCATTGTGGAGGGGTGAGGGGAGCAGGGGGATGTGCTGAGGGGGTGTTTTGGGAGGGGGGAGGCATGGTGAGAGCGTAGAGGCCGCTGGAGAGTAATTGGAGGACAAAGGAGGGATGTTGGAGCGGGAGGAGAAATCGTAGAAACTTGGAGGGGGAAGAAACTGCCAGTATTTGAACACCAGTATTTGAACGGATGGTTGGAGGGGAAGCTTGGGATCTGGGGATTGACTCTTAAGTGTCAGGAAAGTGTGGGGCCCGAGGAGAAATCCTGTTTCGCTCAGCAAAGCTCGTGATTCTCAGCTTGCTCCCCATAAAACACGCTTGCCCAGAGTGGACAGTCAGATTTGAAGTGCTGCTGTCTTGTCTATGCTGGGGGTGTGTGTGTGTTTTAACAAGATAATGCGGTTACTCAGATATGCCTGGGTATTACTTTTAGCTTTAGTATCTCCAGCAGATTTTGGGTTCCCCGTAGGTTACTGTTGTGCTTGGAGACTAACTTAGGTGAAAGGCAGGGTTATGTGTGTGGTGGAAAGCTGCTCTCCTTTGCCCATATGTTTTTCTTCTACGAGCCATGTAAAACTCAACTTAAGAAAAAAAAAAAAAGAGAGGGAGATGTCAATTGGGCCTTTCCACGAATAGCTGTACAGTTTTGTTGAAGGTTTTATGCATTTCCCTAATCAATGGAGCGCTGTGACTTATTAGCCCCCAGGGACAGATCTGAATCCCTCAGCCCCATGCTGCAAAGCTGGTGTGGTATTGTACCTTTTTAACAGGTTATCAACAAGGATGTTCCTCCTGTTCCCAAGACGCTTCCCACCCCTTCCAGCATCTCCCCCCCCCTCCAATTCTTTCTGGCAAAATCTGTTCAGTCTCACGCCTTTGTTTTAGGCTGGCTAAACCCTCGACCCTTATTCTTTGTGGGGTCACGCTCAGGCAACCGGGCAGTGCTGAATGAGTTAAGTCGCTGGCTGAAGTTTGGCTTCATGCAACTAAATTTGAGGCCTGGTAGGCATTAGCAGGGCACAGCACATTTACAGAGCTTAATTAGTACGCGCTGTAATTGTTCATGGTCTGCCAGAAGGAGTAATGTTCAGGAAAAGTGGAGTCGTTCTTCTGCAGTCTTCAGTTTTAAAACGATAAATCACTTGCATATTTGTGCAGTGATTCAAATGGAGCTGAGACCTCTCCATCTCAACATGTGGTAAATTGTAAAGTCAATGAATTGCAGATGTAGGGTACAGCAGATTCTCTAAGAAAATGCGGAATGAATGGGGAAGGGTGATGCTATAAATATGTACTGAGAAGATAACTGGGTTTCTGCTTGCTGTGCCAATTATGATGTACTAAAGATATTAGCAATTTTGTTTTAAAGTATTTAGTTAAAATTTCTTTAAACTAAATATAGGGGTACCATGTTACTTCACTGAGTGAGGTTTTTATTAATGCGCCAGAACAATGGGTTTCATATGGAAATGTGTGTGATAGCCATATTAATACAAATTAATTCATCATGGGTAATGTTGTAGCTGTTACTAGAGGAGTTTATAGTGATGGGACACTTGAAAGTGTGGCTGCAGCAGCTTAGAAGAAATGTTGTGATAGAGGATGCCTTTATATTCTAGCTGGGGGAAATACTGGCAGTACTCTGTCTCACTGTGGCATTTTGTATCTGCCTGTAATTCCTTCCAACTTCGGAGAGACTTTCTGGGTGCATTAATCCGACAGCCTAGAGCCTGTTCTAAAAAAGCAAAATACAAACAAATCCACACTATACAGATTGACATCGTAAATGCCGCGTATTGTTTTATTTTGAATGCGGAGAATGTGTGTCACTCTTACTGCTGTGAAATCTTGTCTTCCTTGGGCTTGGTCCAAGATCCATTGAAGTCAGTGGAAAAAAAGCCTTCTATTAATAACGAAGGGCTTTGGATCAGTCCCTGTGTGTCTTGAACCAATGGCCAACTTCTTCAAAAGTGGATAAAGGTATTGAAAAAGCCAAACTCAGCTAAATGTCATATGGATATATTGCTGCTTCTGTGGCATCCTTCACTCTTGGAGGAAAAGCGTATTAAAAGTTACGTTTCTAATGGCATTTTCTTAAATGAGCTCCTGCTTCTGCAGTATCTGACTTATCTATAGAAACCCAAAGAATCCTGGCAGAATCAGGATCTGGTCTGAGGCTGTGTTGCATGTCAATACTGCTTTTCTAATATGAGTAGGTGGATTTGTATGGAAGTTGTAAAAGTTAATGATTGTTCTCTGACTCATATGCTGCTGGTTTCAGCAAAGAAGAAATGATGACAGGAAAATGATAGAAATTATAGGAGACAAGTAGGCTTTGGTGAGCGGAGAATGGATTTGCCTTGTTTGAAATGCTTTTGTTGCTTGCTGAAGGAAGTGCAGGGAGGGAGAAGGTGGAAGGGCAGCTTCTTTTTGTAGTCAAATGTTTTGGGTACCAAACTCCTGCAGGTATTCAGCCAGGAAGTGAGGCTGAGATCAGGAAGGGACTCTCTGTGGTGTTAAAGGTTCCATAACCACTTTGTTAGCCCTACTGTTACAGTTAGGCCTGGCTAACTGTTCTCCCCTCTTGGCAGAACAGGTTTTAATGCCCTAGGCTCCATGGGAAGTGTGATTGCATACCTAATGGCTACCAGGTATGAATATGTAATTGTCCTCAACCAGTATCTATCTCGCAGCTTTGTAGGGCTCTCCAGAGTGTCTGTGGTGTGCAAGATGCTGCATACAACAAAATCAGTCTTTGCTCTTTTTTATTTCACTAGTGATGGTGATGCAGCTGAGATGCCAAAAAAATCCAAAAGGAGCATGTGGGTAGCAATAGTTACAAAATGCCAAACTGAACATACTGCAAGGGGACTTCCTGGGAAATGAGAGATTCTTGGATGTTGATACAATAGAAACAAATCATCCTATATTAAGAAAGGAAAAAATAGAGCAAGAAAAGGTGTGGGTGTACCTCTCTGGGTACGTCCAAACTCCCCCTGGAGTCGGTGAATCCTTAAATACTGATCTGGAAAAGTCTGAGGCTGTAGGCTTTTCTGTTCTCAAGACAAGCCACTACATTGATTTCTGTTTTTAACTGATGCAAATATTTAATAAAGGTTCTCTTGGAACTGTTTTAAACCCATGCCTGAATAATTTTAAGTTGGTTAAACCAGTGAACTGGTTTGGGAGCATACACAGTAAGAGGTTTGCATTGGTTTAATTAGATTTCAGAGATTTATAAAACCAGGGCCACTACTGTGGCATAGGCAGGGTCTGGAAGACTGTATATAGATGCTGCATTGATCTACACCCAGGCTGAACAGGCTTCTATTGAAATTACGCTATTATAAATGTTTGCCAATATTAAAGAATCCAGGGGGAGGTATGACCTTGAATGAACACATCAGAAGAATAAGATGGCAATCAGTGTTTCTACCTTTGTTTTCTCTGGGACGTTGGCAAGAAGGTTTTCTCCCTTTGAAAGGACTTACAGATTATAGTTGTGTGTCTGGAAGTCAAATATTTGAGATTTTTATTGTTACAAACTAAATGTCTCCCTTTTACTTTACCCATGTTATATTCCCCTATGGGCTTTTTCTTAATTCTTAAACTACACTGTAAAACGTAGTTTAAAACATGTCTGTGTCAATTAAAAAAACAAACAACAAAACAGAAAGTGCTTTACAGGAGCTAGTAACAAACATAACTACTGTACCGGTCACAAAACTGCTGTGTAAAGAATATCCAGAGAGCTTATTTTATCTGGATAGCAGCTAAATATCTTTACAATCCCCAGGGTTATTAAAGGCCAAATGCCTGGTATACGTGGTTAGTTTATTTTCCATTGGAATCTGTTGCTCAACTACAGTACTTGAAAGTGCTTTGTTTTTAATTTCATAAATATGAAATTAAATTTCATCAATATGGAATTAAAGTCCCTAAACCTAGAACCTGGGTATAGCTGGGTGGTTGTGAATGGGAATCGGTGTGTTGCTGCGCTGCTGCTGTGCCCAGGTATGGGACTGGTTCTGTGGGCACATCTGTGTATATGCATGTGATGTGTATTATTTGTGAACGTATACTCTGTTATCAGGTGTCTATTCAATTTTAATTGACAATATGAGATTCCTGTGGTTACTCTGTGCACAGATTGCCTTGGGGCTCTACAGGGTTTGTGGGAAGAAAAGCCTTGACAAGTTTCCATTAAGCCCTGAATCAGGCAATTGGAAAAGAGGAGAATGAAAGGAGCTGAAAAGAGGGACAACTTGTTAGTGTTGCATTCTGCGTTTGCAACGAGAAACCTCTTTTAGACAAGAGTGGTTCTCAGGCCAAGAATTTCAAACTCGCGGAGAAACCTGTCCAGAACACAAAAGTTGTTTGAACGGGGTGCAGAATTGTCACAGTAATTAGAGCAATCTCCGTTTACTGAGTGGCAGCTTTTATAAAGGACAGGGGATAAAGGGTTCAAATTCATCTTTCTCTCTCCGATTCACTTCTGATATACTGCCTCTGTGTATGTGTGTGTATATGAAGGAGTGTGTGTGTGGCCACATTTTCAGCTGCTCATCATTTGATTGCTCTTGTTTTAAAAGAAGGACTGATGTTTCTTCTTCCTGCTGAGAATGACATTTTCAGGCATTTTATTTTTAGTTATTTTTTTATTGGTGCTGTAATTTCATGTACAGAAATAAAAGGATGCTTTGGGGAATGTGCTTTTGCTCTGCTGCAGGGGGAACCCCGAACATCTCTCAGTCAGTTTCTCCTCTTACTTGATCCTGCATCTTCGACTTTTTAGGAGCAGTCCCATTATTTTAATAGGATTACTTGTGGAAGCAGGAAAAGTGGATGAATGAGGCTTGGACCCTTAAAGTTTATCCTCTTGCCACTGCAAGGTCTGTCCAGAACTACTGAATCAGCTGGAGTTTTGTCATTGCTCTTATTAGGAGAAGGATCAGGCCTGTGGATTATATGAGACTGAGCCTTGTGAACAAGCCAAATAAAACTATAAGAATCAGAGTTGCTGTGTGTGATGCAGGAGTGTCTGGAGGCCTTGTTCTGGGCTCCTTTTGGTCAGATGCTACACAGAAAAAGGGGAGTGAATGAGTGAGCCGTGTGGGTGTTCTTGCCCAAGGAAGAAAACATGACTGCTGAATTTCCTGTATGCCTTCACTTTGAAAGAAAAGGAAATATTAAGCTCCTTGTTGTTTTTTTGTTTTTTTTTTTTCAGTAATTATCCTGGGTGCAAAGTTAGTCATTTTGATGTCCGTTTACTTAGCTGTTCAGGCTTTGTGATTGCTTTCTATTTGTTCTCCCTGAAATAATGTAGGATCTCTGCTTTGTAAAGGCTTGGAGGTAGCGACCTTGGCTAATTTATTTAATCGTTTAGTTAGTGTTATGTTTCTCCCCCTTGTTCACCACTGTATCTGAATGCAGAGAGAGAGAGAGAGGAGCCCTTTAGGCTGATGACTTGTGTTTCTCTGTATCATGTTGTCTTCAAGGCCTGTGGCATGGCTGGTTAGGTGTCTTGTTGGGATCCTGTGAGCGTTGTATGTCTGATTCATCCTTCCTTCTTTTTTGAAGATCTGGGATCAGCCAGCATCTGTACCAGGTTCCCAAGATACGGGCCAGAAGAAAAAGGAATGTCTTTCTATACAAACTTACAGCTGTGAAAGTTCTAGCTCAGGTCCTGTGTCGCTTTTGTATACAGATATTTTCTCCACCTCCACCCCCCTCAGTTATTTTCCACATGAAGAAGAATTTGGGTAGATCTTTATATATTTTAGCAAAAAACAGATTTTTCACAGGGTTGGCCCCTAGCATGAAAAAGCTGTGGAAAACTTGCTCGTCTTGGAGCTTTCATTGCAAAAATGACTGTTGATGTTCGGCGAAGCACACTTCTGAGTGCGCTTCTTCAGAGCATGCGTTGCCTTGGTTCACTTGCCTTGCCTGTGAGTGTGGTGTGTTTTCTGAACGTGTAGAAGTCATCTTGTAGGCACAAGGAGGAGTTGGGAGACGAGGATTTTTCCTGGCAGTAACACTGAATGGCTAATGCAGTGTTGGAGCACAGAGTTGTGTCTGTGTGTTGGACAATGTCACGGTCAGGTTGAACAATGTCTCCATTTTTAGATGCTGCTATTTTGTCTCAGCCATTGATAGTTTGCAGACCAGTAGTGATGTCTGCTATCCTGAAAGAGTACCCAGTGTGGTACTAATTGTACCAGGACTAATTGTTCATGAGAATGTACTTGTTGCAAATTATGGACCTCTCTTCAACATGGCTTTTTCAGTCCTATCCCTTGTGCATTATTTTCTCAGCTGGTAATTAATTTCTCAGTTTGGTAATTTGTCAGTAACTGGCATCTCTTCAGTAATGAGTGCTCTGTAGTAATTCTCCATCACTAAGGAGTAATTGCTGGCCGTATAAAGTCACTGATCCCTTTCATTTGCCAGCCAGATAACCTTTCCTGTTAGACTGTTATGACCAAGTTATCCATCACAACAAAGCCTAACTACATACACAGTCCATGGTCTGGCCATGGCTTGATACATGGAGAGAGGGCTGGAGGAAGCTGTTTTTAAGTCATGGTTGCAAGCAGAAGCTCATGAGTGCAGAAGAAAGCTTTTATTTGATTTTACCTATGTCAAATCTAGCTCAGCCTAAAAAAGCAGCTACTCAGTTTAAAGTGGTGACTTGGGGCAGCCAATGTCCTCTTCTCATTGTGTGACACTTCCTCAAGCCTGCTCTTCTGCCCAACTCTCTCTTGCTTCTCTGCATCCCACTGGGGGTTGTTTCCTAATGCAGTGGTAAGTGGTTTGGAGGTGCTTTCCTTCCCGGGGGCTGGTGGTGCAAATACAGTCCCGTCCTACACATGCGCCGGGCTCACCTCCATGTCAGCCCTCTGGAGACTGGTCCTCAGCCCAGCCGGGTCTGTGCATTTGGGCTTGTAGGATTGTGGCCTAAATTTGTGGTCCAAAGGGGGTCAAATAAGAACTTTATTTTGGAAACAAAGTAGTCGGTGAAGTGGGGAGGAGTGTGAAGAGAATAGTGGAAAGATGGTGCAAATCAGAAATGAAAGTTTTTCATTCACACTCCCTGCTATTGCCCTAGTTTGGAGATCTAAGTAGCAAATAGCTGTTTTTTTGAAACCTTGAGAGTTGCTTATCAGCATCTGCACACACCTAAGTACCTTTAAAACTTGTTTTTGTTTTTCCTGCTCCTTGAACATGCTAGCTCGTGCCACAAGGAGTGAGCTGAATCCTTCCTCTCTTTTTTCCCCCCTGCTGTTGGAATTGTTTGTTAAATTCCAATTACGGGGCTTGTTCAACACCTGTACAAACCCACAGCCATTGTTAAGGGAATAATTTGAGGACAATGGGGTTAACACAGGTGTACACAATTGCAGAATTTGGATTACAAGGTCTCTTTTATTACTCTGTGTGCATAGGAAAGAAAGAATTCGGCTTAATTTTCAGATCCCAGATACAATTTGTAGGACAAGCATTTGGAAGAAGGGTAAGTGGGGAAGGGAAGAAATGTTTGAACGTGTTCAGACATGGCACTGAACACCTATGAAATGGAAAGCTAGAAGGAAATAAACACTACACTCCTTTCCTCCCTACCTCACCCTCATACCACTTTCATGGAGTCACTTTTCAAGGTATAGCTGCATGAAGGTGGTTGGTAGTGATCTTGCACACTGATTGCCTTCAGAGTGATCACAGCTAAACCTGAATGTTTGCGTGGTACCGGGACACTGCTGGTTTGTGGTGCCATCAATCACCAACCCCAGTTGCATCCTGATACAATCAGTAAGTTGCATTAGATGTGTGTTCACGTGGGTATGCTCTGCTTAGTAGGAGCAAAATTGAGGGAGTTGGGCTGTTTGACTCTCAAGACTTATCTTCTCTGAAGCTGAACATGTGTATATCTCCAAAGGTGACCTAATGTCTCATACCACCACAGTAACCCTCTTAATATGGTAGGATCATCAATAAAAGCCAAGAGGATGAAGTCTTAGAGTCTGTAGGACATCTGCTTCTGGTATTCTGTTACATTGATAGAGATTTATGGTTTTGTATAACTTGATGAATATCTAGCAATGGATCATCTTTCTTTGGGGTAGTTCCAGTAAAGGCTAAAAGAGGTTCCTGCAGAATGAAAGCTAAGATCCATGTCCCTGCTGTCACAAGTGGTTTAAATTGAGATTGGTTTCTTTTGTAGTTTCATTTTACTTCGGTTTCTTCCCTACTCATGGGAGTTTCTCCAGGTGAGAATCAGACCTTCTCTGTTAAGTACTCCATGCATCTAGGGTACAACAAACTAATAAGTAGGAATAATTATTAGTGATTAGATAAACGTCCAGATCACTTTATCCTCTTGGTAATTTGTCTGTTAGAACTCATCTTGACTGCTACAAATAGGTTTGGTATTTGGCATTTCAGTTTATGTAGGAGGGGAGAAAATGGTTGTTGCCTGTGAAATGGTTCAGAAGTTACTTGCTGTTCTTTCCCGATGAGTGATAACTCAGCTGAGTGGCATGATGGGAATCTCGGGTATGGAACTGTTTGAATGAGAGGGAAATTTGTAGTTCCTCAGCTTGTTTATGCACCAACATCGTTGCGCATGCCCATGTGCTCAGAGGAGGACTAGTTATCTTCCAAACAATGTCATGCAACCGGGCTTATACTAGTTATAGCTAAAAGCTTATACAGTTGTAGTTTAACAATATATAATAAACTATAATATAGTCTTATATTGTTAAAGAACAATCAGAGTTCTTTGTTAAAGGTTATTTTGAAATTATGGAAATAAATATATCTCACTGTTTTGAGGATGTCTGGAAGGTGGCTAAAAATAGTCTTTTATTGAGTTGTCATGGTTTGGTCCATAGGAGGTAAGTATTTTTCTCTTCTGGTAGGTAGTGTAACCTTATCCCACCAAGGAGAGTAGTTGCACTGAGATAATGAGTAGTGATTTGTCCCAAAACTTTAAGTCGATTAACCTGTGAATTGCAAACTGTTGAGATGATGGTATTTCTGGCAGGTGATGTAAGTTAGTGGTTGTGGTGGTTCTTTGCAGTTGTGTGGATTTTGTTCCAACAAATGGAACTTTTTATGGGTGAAAGCCTTAATTTCCTCCCTCTACTTGGCTAGTAATTTTTAGAAGATAATTTAATTGGTTTTTAATAAGGATGTGTACACTGAAGTAATGGAAGATGAAACTGGTACTGGTAATGCTTTTACTCATGGTGTTACCAGTATAGATTGCATTAGTTTCTGCTGTTTGCACCCGTTTCTGTTGTTACTGTATTATTAGCATTATGCACCTGCCTTAGAAATTTGATTCATTCAGCCTCTTCAGTACTACCCACAGTAGTTGCTACTGTGTATGTTGTGTTTAGTTTGTTGGGTAGCAGCTCTGTGGGGTAGACCATGTTGGGGTTTGTTGGAGGTCCCTTCTGTGGAACTAATATAACTGCTTTCTGCTATGTAGTTAAAACTTTTGTGGGAATGCTTGAATAGGCAAGGTGGACATTGCCTGGCATCTCGTTCTTTCTGATCCCAACAAAGGCTCAGGTCCAATATTAGCTGGTTCTAACTTGCAATGAGAACCAACACCACGGGAATGTGCCCTTGAGATGATGCTACTGTGCTGAAAAAAGCCAGTAAGTGGTGTCCTATTAGATGATGAAGCCAGAGGAGCAGTTAACATCTGGTCTTGTTTGAAGTTCTTACAACTTGAAGGAGCATTGCCCACCCAAACTGAGTGGCAGATTTCAGATTTCTTTTATACTTCAGTGCCTGCACAACCTGACAAGCAGTGGTTCATCCAAGAATTGCAGTAGAAATACTTCGGTTGAAGAGCCCCTCAGCATAGTCATAGGTACCAAAATCTTGGAGCAGTTAAAAATGGGAGAGGAGCTACATCTGAACTAAAGCGAAACTGACTTTTGTTTGGTATGTTTGGATGGCTTAACAGCTACAAATTTATGGAAATACAATTAGCTACTTTTCAGGGCAACGGTTCATTTTTAACATAAAGCTCTCTTTAAAAGCTTCAATAAATGTTTGCAGATTTTATACTTTATACTGCAAAACTGTGCTGTAAGCCTTCAAAGTAATGAAATAGATCTGATTATGAACCAGGGGTTTGGTGCAGAAATCTGGAAGAAGTTGAAAGGGAAACTATTAATACCTGTTATACATATGAATATAATAATATAT